>NC_081398.1:3035243-3301399 GCF_030684315.1 Stegostoma tigrinum
CAGGCCCAGCAGCATCTCAGGAGCACAAAAGCTGACGTTTCAGGCCTACACCCTTCATCAGAGAGAGGGATGGGGTGAGGGTTCTGGAATAAATAGGGAGAGAGGGGGAGGCGGACCGAAGATGGAGAGAAAAGAAGATAGGTGGAGAGGAGAGTATAGGTGGGGAGGGGATAGGTCAGTCCAGGGAAGACGGACAGGTCAAGGAGGTGGGATGAGGTTAGTAGGTAGGAGATGGAGGTGCGGCTTGGGGTGGGAGAAAGGGATGGGTGAGAGGAAGAACAGGTTAGGGAGGCAGAGACAGGTTGGACTGGTTTTGGGATGCTGTGGGGGAAGGGGAAGAGCTGGGCTGGTTGTGTGGTGCAGTGGGGGGAGGGGATGAACTGGGCTGGTTTAGGGATGCAGTAGGGGAAGGGGAGATTTTCAAGCTGGTGAAGTCCACATTGATACCATTGGGCTGCAGGGTTCCCAAGCGGAATATGAGTTGCTGTTCCTGCAACCTTCGGGTGGCATCACTGTAGCCACACCGGCTACAGTGGATGCAGTATACCACATTGGCAGATGTGCAGGTGAACCTCTACTTAATATGGAAAGTCATCTTGGGGCCTGGGATAGGGGTGAGGGAGGAGGTGTGGGGGCAAGTGTAGCATTCTGCCAATGTGGTATACTGTATCCATTGTACCCGGTGTGGCTACCTCTACATTGGGGAAACCAAGCGGAAGCTTGGGGACCGCTTTGCAGAACACCTCCGCTCAGTTCGCAATAAACAACTGCACCTCCCAGTCACAAACCATTTCCACTCCCCCTCCCATTCCTTAGATGACATGTCCATCATGGGCCTCCTGCAGTGCCACAGTGATGCCACCCGAAGGTTGCAGGAACAGCAACTCATATTCCACTTGGGAACCCTGCAGCCCAATGGTATCAATGTGGACTTCACCAGCTCCAAAATCTCCCCTTCCCCCACCGCATCCCAAAACCAGCCCAGTTCGTCCCCTCCCCCCACTGCACCACACAACCAGCCCAGCATTTCCCCTCCACCCACTGCATCCCAAAACCAGTCCAACCTGTCTCTGCCTCCCTAACCTGTTCTTCCTCTCACCCATCCCTTCCTCCCACCCCAAGCCGCACCTCCATCTCCTACCTACTAACCTCATCCCACCTCCTTGACCTGTCCGTCTTCCCTGGACTGACCTATCCCCTCCCCACCTATACTCTCCTCTCCACCTATCTTCTTTTCTCTCCATCTTTGGTCCGCCTCCCCCTCTTTCCCTATTTATTCCAGAACCCTCACCCCATCCGCCTCTCTGATGAAGGGTGTAGGCCCGAAACGTCAGCTTTTGTGCTCCTGAGATGCTGCTTGGCCTGCTGTGTTCGTCCAGCCTCACATTTCGTTATCTTGGATTCTCCAGCATCTGCAGTTCCCATTATCACAGTTATTTAATCCTGCATGGTTCCAGTTGCTGACCAGAAAATTTTATCAACCCGCCTGGTTCAAATTGCAAAGTGCATCTGAAATCTTTTCAGATTGCCTTTCAGGCCAATAAACTCCCAAGAGTGATGAGAAAAAGCAAGCTCTTTTGACCCACATTAATCACAAATGTAATCTGTCGCTGCTTATTCATTTGATATTATTAAAACTACTTTTTTTGGGGAGTTGAATCCTATGTTGAAGTCGATAACAGCATTGTTCTAGTACCCTCCAAAGCTAAGGAAAATTGTGTAAATGTGATAACAACATTCAGAGAAGATTTTCCATTTAATCCCTGGGCCGGATCACTAATTAAGTCAGGGGTGAGAGGACAAATTTGACCCCAGCTTCTTGAGGTGAAAATGCAATGGGTCGGCCTTCTGAAACAGCCCATGTACAAGTGGCAGTGACATAAGCGCTGCAGAGCCTCAGTATAAAGATGTTTTCTAAGTACCAAAAAATGCAAGTTATCAGCACTTCTAGATTGTGTGGCTCAGCAGTGTACTATGTTAAAAACTCATCTTCCGTCATCAAACCAACTTGACATCTTTCCATTTAATCTGCAAGGAATGTAAATCAATGTCATTGGATGCACTTGGCTGATTTTCAAAAAATCTTTCCCAATTAACAAAATTGCTTTTCAATCTTGTTGAAAACTTACTGCTGAAAACAGGAAAATGTTTGACAAATGAACCTGATTTTATTACAAGACTGCAGATTGTTTAAATACAACTGGACACCATCTCTTCACCATCCATCTTTCTATCAAAAAAGGATTAAGCAGTTTATTTCAGCAGATTGACTTTTTTCCATTACCAATTCCTGTAGCCGCCTTTATAATAGGAACATTCTATGTAAACATGTCACACTTTAATTTCACCATCCTAATGGAGCCATTGCTATTGCTTTGGGGTGAGAATTTAATATCAGCAGAACTTTCACAAGGCATCACCTATACGCCTCTTGAATTGGGTTTTTGAATTTGAATGAGTGGCATATGGATTTTCTGCATGTTCAATGATTAAGGAGTTTAGTGTTTAACTTGTAAGTATTTCTGTAGCTATGATGATTTCTTTTAAAACACGTTGTGAGAGAAAGACCTGGTAAATAATGGTTGCCTTGTGAAAATTTTATGTGTGAACAAGGAAAACAGTTCTGCGTTAGACTACAGTTTAGAAGATAAGGGATTGGTTATTTTTATTTTGATTAGGGAAAACACCCATTGCTTGGGAAGAAAATTTGTTTTTTTTCAGGGTTTTTAAATGGATGTGTACTACAATTGGCCCTGAGAAAGGAAAAATATAGCCTATAAAAACCAAAAGAACTGTGAATGCTGTAAATCAGAAACAAAAGCAATGTTGCTAGAGAAGCTCCGCAGGTCCGGCAGCATCTGTGAAGGAGAAAACAAGAGTTAACGTTTCGGGTCCGATGACCCTTCCTCAGAACGGTTCTGAGGCATGGTCACTGGACCCAAAACATTTACCAGAATATAGCCTATTATTGTTAAAAATAAATTACCTCAATGGAAGGAGTTTAGTAACCCTGAAGTGGTTACTTAAGAAAGCTTCAACTCAGTTGTATGAAAGTTCCATGAAGATGTGACAGTTTCTCAAACCTGAGAGTTCAAGCCACAGTTAAATTAATCCCAATTGAGGTGATAAAGAAGGGAATTGTCTCTAGTGTGAGTACTGTAACGTGGTGCTTTTAGGACTAATGGGATTATGTTTTTATTCTGTGTTTTGAAATATTTAAACATGTTATGTGTAAACAATTTGGTTTATGTTATTTTATTATAATTTCCTCGGCATAATACATTTTTGTTTTATTGTTAAAACCAGAATGCGTGTGTACGTTTCAAAGAGAGAACATTTCATTAAGATCACCCAAAAATATGATTTGTCAAGCCAGATTTCAGTCTAGAATGAACAATCAGTAATAACATCAGTTGGATTCATAACACCATTGTAGATGAAAACAAAGGGATCTATTAACGTAAAAAAGGGCTGAGTTTCTGAATTTATCTGCCAATCCTTGACTTTTAATTCCACCCATCTTTGTATATTCCAATTTAGACTGTAAGACAAATTTCACAATGACTGCTTTTCAGTTTTATACTTTCATCTTCCCTGTGAACAGTGGGCACAGTATTACTCTTCAAGAAGGGATTGAAACACATAATTCTGCGGGAAAAAGATGGCAGTAAAACCAGAGGGTTCACACACCTGAAAGAGGCTGTGGACCCACTGCATTTATGATGGTACTTCGCTAAAACAAACGCAGACAAACTCAACTAACCTCTCCAAAAATCTGCTTCAAACATCCACCTACTTTTCAGTTGGGTACGGCATTGAGGATTAGAAGGAAAAGATGCAAAACAGAATTAATCTCATGGCTCTGTTTCAAGCCAGCTTGATTTGGGTTTGAGAGAAAGTCGGAACTGCCGATGCTGGAGAATCTGAGGTAACAAAGTGTAGAACTGGATGAGCACAGCGGCCGAGCAGCATCAGAAGAGCAGGAAAGCATTTGAGCCTGAGGCTGCCTTCCCCCCTTCCTGTTTTTATAACATTTGTCAGCCCTTCAATGCTCTGGGTTCTCTGTCCTCATCCATCTCTGACTTCTTTACTCCTCATTGGCAACCGTGCCATCAGCTAGGTGGAAAGAAATTTCCTCCCTGCATTTAATTCTCCTCTTTGATGTTGTTGCTTAAAAGTTATACCTCTTTAATCAAGCTTTTGACAATCTTTCGTAATGTCTCATGTGACCTGATATTACTTTCCGTCTGATCATACTCCTGTATTCATCAGTTACTGTGGAGTCATACAGCACAGAACAGACTCTTCAGTCTGATGAGTCCTTGCTGACCATGATCCTAAACAAAACTAGTCCCACCTGTCTGCGCTTGACCCACATCCCTCCAAACATTTCTAATTCATTTCCTTATCCAAATACCTTTTAATCATTTTAACTATAGCCGTACTACCACTTCCTATGTAAGTTCATTCCACATATGAGCCACTCTCAGTTTAAAAAAGATGCTCCTGATGTCTTTATAAAAATCTTTCTCCTCTTGCCTTAAAAATATGACCCCCTTGTCTTGGTCTGCCCCACCCTAAGGAAAAGACTTTTAGTATTCACCTTATGTGTAACCCTCATGATTTTACAAATCTCTATAAAATCACCCGTTAGCCTCCTACACTGCAGCCGCTCCTCTCCTTATAACTCAACCCCCCCGCCCCTTTATGACTCAAGCCCCCCACTACTTCCCTATTCCTGGCAACATCCTGGTAAATCTTTTCTGAACCCTCTCTAGCTTAATAATATCCTTTCTGTAACAGGGCAACCAGAACTGGACTCAGTATTCCAAAGATGCCTTACCTGTACAACCTCATATACCCAAAGGTTTGAGCAATGAAGGTGAACGTGCTAACTGCCTTCCTAACCACCCTGCCTACATGAGACGCAAACTTCAAAGAATTATATACACGAACCCCTTGGTCCCTGTGTTCTATAGCACAAGCCCAAGGCCCTTCTTTTAATTGTCTAAATCCTGTCCTTGTTTACTTTATCAAAGTGCAATACTTTACATTTATCTAAATCAAACTCTGTCTCCCACGCTTCAGCACATTGATTCAATTGATCAAGATCTTTGTAAACATGGATAACCTTATTCACTGTCTGTTATACCACAAATTTTGGTGTCATCTGCAATCTTCTGGAACATGCCTTTTATATTCTCATCTAAATCATTTATATAAATGGCAAACAAAAGTGGTCCCAGCACTGATCCCTGTGGAACAGGCCTCCAAGTCCAAAAATCGAACCAGCACTCTCTCTGTCACTTGCTGTTCCTGAGTAATGCACTCTCAGAACTCCCTGGTGCATTATGCCTTATGATTATTGGTTAATGCAATCTTATCCCTGAATAAACATTAAAAATTAGAATGGATAGTTCCCAACTTAATGACACGTACATATGTAATTGGGATATGCTTTGAGCTACTGAGTGTTTCACAGGAAATGGATAACATTTTAAAATAATGGCATTCAGACTCAGGATCATTTGAAACCTCAGGGATAGTTATTTCTGCACTTTTGAAAGGTCATCCCATGCTTAGTGTCAGTGGCAAAACTGGTGAATCTTTGCTGGTGATGGCAGAAGACCAAGAGCCTTGAGGATTAATGGCTACTTACAAGTGCAGAATCTATTGAAAAGCAGGCATTTATGGTTTCTTTATGCACAGATGAGGAATGCAACATTCAGGAATCAATCTCGTGTATTGTTTTATGTAGTATTATTCATAACATCTCATTGAAGTTGAAAATGAAGAAATGAGCAGAAAACCTCCCCCTGGGCAAATCATTGCAACTTGTTTAGATCCCTAGCCTTTTCTCATGAAATGCCATTAGTTGAGTAACCATCAGGCACAGGCTGTTAATGACGCAGTTATTGATTTATTGTCAAGTTTCAAACTCTGAGTCTAGAAGGAGAGAGCAGTTATAATATTGAAATTAATTTCCCTTAAGACGTGACAGGTGATTTATCAATTATCGTGTATAATTGCACTTTGGAGCCAATTATTAACTGTCAAATGGAGCTATTGAGCAGAAATTGCAATGCAGTTTAAAGTGGTTTTCCACAATGTACAGCTTGCAGGAAGAAAGGGAGACATTTTCTCAGTTTAAATTTCCTGACAATCTCATTTTAAATGGTTACCAAACACTTGCCAGCGGAATCAATTTGCTGTTGTAATGATATGGCCTGAAGCCAGCTCTGCCAGTCAGGTTGATGATCTACATCAACTCCATTTTCCTACACGAACCATATTCCATTGATTTCCCCCTAGAGTCTAAAAATCCATTGCTGTCAGTCTTTAAAATACGTAACAACTGAGTATCCACAGCTCTCAGGGCAGAAAATCCCAAGGATTCACAAAATTTAAGCTTAGAAATTGTTGTTCAGCTCAGTTTCAAATAGTTTGCCCTCTTCCTTGAGACTATGACCCTGAGTTTCTTCATTTTCCAGCCGTGGGAAATAGACTCTTGGAATTTCAGTGAGATTACCTCTCGCTCTTCTAAATTTCAGAAAATTTGAGTTGATTCAGTACAATGAAGAGTTTTGTTTTGCGAGCAGTGCAAGCAGATCATAGCAAACAAGGACCTACAGATCATAGGGTGCTTAGACAGAGTGAGGCATACAAGGTTACAACTGCACAGGAGGTGCACAAGAGCACAGGATCAACATTAGATTGAAATTAGAGAGGTACATTCAGCAGTCCAATAACAGCAGTTGGTATGTGTGTTCGAGCTGCTGTATCTTCTGCCTCATGGAAAAGGTTGCAAGAGAGTATTACTGGGGTGGGAGGGATCTGATATGATGTTGGCAGCCTTTCCATGGCAATGAGAAGTATAAATGGACTGCATGGATGGGAGGTTGGTTTCCATGATGGCCTGGGCTGTACACACAACTTTCTCTAGTTTCTTATGGTCTCGGACAGACGACTTGTCATACCAAGCTGTTATGCAATCGGATAGAATGCTTTATATGGTGCATCTGTGAGGGTTGGCGAGGGTCCTTATGGACATGCTGAATTTCCTAAGCTGCCTGAAGAAGAAGAGGTGCCTTCTTGATCAAAGCATCTAGGTTGGAGGCCCGGGACAGCTTATTGGTAATCCTCCTAGGAACTTGATGCTCTTGCCTCTCTCCACCTCAGCTCCATTGTCACAGATAGGGACATGTCCTCTTTCTTTCTTCCTGAAGTCAATGATCAGTTCTATTGTTTTGCTGACATTGAGAGAGAGATTTTAACCATTGCACCTTGACACCAAGCACTCTATCTCCTTGCTGTATTTTGAGTCATCATTGTTGATATCCAGCTTGTGCTGTAAGCAAACTTGTAGATGGTGTTTGTACGGAATTTGGCTACACACTTATGGGCATACAGCGAATATAGTAGGGGCAGAGGACACATCCTTGGGGGGCTGCAGTGTTGAACGTTATCATGGAGGAGGGGCTGTTGACTATCTTCACTGACTGCTATCTTTGGGTCAGAAACATTCTATTCAGTCTCCCTTCATAGGGTAACCTTGTCATCCCAGGAATCAATCTAAGGAGATTTCACTTTACCCCTGGCAAAGCAAGTATAATCTTCAACCTCATAGGGCCAGAATAATGTGGGAAGACGATTCAGCCCATCCTTCCCATACTGTGCCAGCTCTTGGAGGTTATGAGGAGAGGGTATATAAATTAGGCATGTTTTCTCTTGAATTTAGAAAGTTAAATATGATCTGATCAAAGTGTTTAAGATAGTCACAGGAAAAGACAGGATAGGTAAAGATAAACGGCTTCCACTGGTCAGAGATTCTAGAACTAGGGGACAGGGTTTGAGAATTAGGACCAGACCTTTCAGGAGAGATGTTAGGAAGCACTTCTCTACAACAGCAATATTTAAGAGGAGGCAGTTAGGGAAGCAATGGCCTAGTGATATTATCACCGGACTATTAATCCAGAGACCCTGATATTGTCCTGGGGATCTAGGTTAGAATTCCACCACGGCAGATGGTGGCATTTTAATTAAATTTTTTTTAAAATCTGGAATTAGCAGTCTAATGATTACCATGAACCCATCGTCAATTGTTGGAAAAACCCATCTGGTTCATGTCTGTTAGTGAAGGAAACTGCCAACGTTACCTGGTCTAACCTACATGTGACTCCAGACCTACAACAATGTGGTTGACTCCTAAACTGCTCCTCAGGGCAACTAAGTATGGGCAATAAATGCTGGCCTCGCCAGTGATGCCCACATCCTATGAATGAATAAAGAAAAGACATTTCATCAGAAACATGAATAGACAGAATAGAGGGATGCAGACCATGTGCAGGCAGATGGGATTATTTTAGAATGACATGCTGATTGGCACAGACATGATGGGTTGAGGGGCCTGTTCACATGCTCTACTGATCTATATTCCATGAGTGCGATTCCAAAACTGTATGCAGTGGTCCATCTGTGGTCTCAACAAAGTCTTTGACATTTGCAGCATGACTTCCTCGCTCTCACACTCTCTCCAACTAGAATAAAGAATTGAGGTATGATTAAATACCAAGTTTGAGTCTTTCTGAGTTCTTTGGAAGTCATATGGTGTCATTCAATGGGACAATGTTTCAATTGAGTGTGATGCAGGCCCCAGACTATTCTAGAGATCAAGCCTAATGAATTGGTCCACCCCTCTGAGCAGAAATAATCATCTCGTCCAGTTCACACTCCCATCAAAAATCACTTGCTGGACATCCCTTATTGTTCTCCACATGCCCAGGCACTCAAACCATGAGGCTTAAAAATCTGCGTTGCCATTTGTTGAGAGAACCTACAATAACTTGTCTTTGTCCTGTGCCTTTTAGAGATCAGGGTGCAACATCCTCTTGTTACGGGCAGGGTTAGTTTCTAAAAAGACTTCCAGCTCAGAATCGATCACAGGCAATTTACAATACATACCCTTCCACCACCTCTCTCAGATGTCATCTGTTTCCCTCCAAGTATTGATGGCATCCGTTTACAACTGGTATCCTGTTACTTACTGATGGTGTTGGCTGATTCCTTGAAATCAATGTTATTGATGCTTTCAATTTCTTAGTCTCTGCTTTGCTGAGTTTAATTGTCATGGGAAGTTTTGACTTTGTGATGAAGTAGTTCCACTCAATGATTATTTGCCTACTCACTTTAGCCAATCAAAGCAGCCCTGTCCTGTTTCTGGGATAACTCTGTTGAGCCAGCCCCACCGATCCTTCGGTTTGACTCCTTCCTGCATCATCTTGGCGTCTCCAATTCCTACTTCATACAACAGCCAATACAGTGATGTCAAAACAGAAATTGCTGGAGTCAGCAGGTCTGGCATCAGTAGACAGAGAAACAGAGTTCATGTTGTGATTCCATTTTGATTTTGAAAGGTGCTGTATGCTATTTTGATTAAATCAACTACAGAAATAAACTAATTAATTAATTGTAAGCCTCTTAAAGTAACATTGCAATTAAAAACAACGTTTTTGCTGTGGCGGTAGTGTCCCTACCTCGGAGTTGGAAGACCCAGGCTCAAGTTCCACCTGCTCCAGAGATGTGTCATGACCTGTCTGAACAGATTAATTAGAAAATATCTACAAAACAGTTTTCACAGGAAGCTTAACAGATTTAAAATAGTTTTTAAAAGGGAGATTTCACATCCACAGAATGGAAACACACCACATGGCCAACAAGTCCACACCTACCCTCCAAAGAGCATCCCACCTAGAATTACCCCCCTATCCTATCCCTATATCCCTGCATTCCCCATGGCTAATCTACCTAATCTACACACCCCTGAACACTGTGGGCAATTTAGCACGGCCAATCCACCCTAACCTGCACATCTTTGGACTGTGGGAGGAAACCGGAGCACCCGGAGGAAACCCACGCGGACATGGGGAGAACGTGCAAACTCCCACACAGACAGTCACCCGAGGGTGGAATTGAACCTGGATCCCTGGCTCTGTGAGGCTGCAGTGCTAACTACTGAGCCACTGTGCTGCAGATGATGCATTCTAGCCCCTGTAGTGCCCACCTATCGCTGGATGCTCCCTTTCTAAAGCTACACAGTCACAGATTTAGCCAAAGAGGGGGAGCAGGCAGTCAGGTCAAATGACCCCCTCAACTGTCCACTACCTGGACCTCCTAGAGTCATAGCGATATACAATACAGAAATAGACTGTTTGGCCTAACTGGTCCTTGCCGACCAAATATCTTAAATAAATTCAGTCCTGTTTGCCAGCATTTGGCCCAAATGCCTCTAAACTCTTCCTATCCGTATATCTATCCAGATGTCTTTTAAATGTTGTAACTGTACTAGCCCCCATCACTTCCTCTGGCAGCTCATTCCACACACGCACCACCCTCTGTGTGAAAAAGTTACCCCTCAGGTCCCTTTTGAATCTTTCCCCCCCTCACCTTAAACCCTCTAGTTTCGGACTCCTCTACCCTGGGGAAAAGACCTCGGCTATTCACCCTATCCATGCCCCTCACGATTTTATAAACCTCTGTAAGGTCACCCCTCAGCCTCTGACACTCGCAAGAAAATAGCATCAGCCTATCCAGCCTCTCCCTACAGTTCCCACCCTCCAACCCCGGCAACATCCTCGTAAATCTTTTCTGACCCCTTTCAAGTTTCACAACATCCTTCCTGTAGCAGGGAGACCAGAATTGCACACAATATTCCAAAAGGAGCCTCACCAATGTCCTGTACAGCCACAACATGACATCCCAATTCAATTGACACATTGAGTCTTCCCTGACCTTCTAAACAGCATCTCACCAAGACCCATGCCCCCACCTCATGCCCCTACAACTTCCACCAGGACTGCAGATTAAAGCCACAATCCTAAATGGTCTCAATTTTAATGTTTCCAGACACAAATAACATGCCAATTATTGAAGGCAAGGAGGCTATGGCAGGAAACATTCATTATACTAAAGAGGTAGTGTTGGGCAAGCTAATGGGGTCAAAGGTAAATAAGTCTCCTGTACTCAATGCACTGACCAATAAAGGCAAGCATACCAAACGCCTTTCTCACTATCCTGTCTACCAGGGACTCCACTTTCAAGGGAATATTAACCTACACCCCAAGGTCTCTTTGTTCATCAACACTCCCTAGAATGCTTATTAGTCCTGATTTGCCTTTCCAAAATGCAGGACCTCAACATTTATCTAAATTAAACTCCATCTCCCACTCCTTGGTCCATTAGATCAAGGTCCCATTGTACTCTTGAGATAACCTTCTTCACTGTCCCCTACAAGTCCAATTTTGGTGTCATCTGCTTTTTTTTTTCCCCTATTCATTAGGAGGACGAGGCAACCACTGGCCAGGCAGCACTTAGTATCCATCCCTAATTGCCCAGAGGACAGTTAAGAGTCAAACACATTGCTGTGGGTCTGGAGTCACATGTAGGCCAGACCAGGTAAGGATGGCAGTTTCTTTCCCTGAAAGACATTAGTGAACCAGATGGGTTTTCCCAACAACCAACAATAGATTCATTGTTATCATTAGACCCTTAATTCCAGATATTTATTGAATTCACACTCCACCACGTGCTGTGGCGGGATTTGAACCCAGGTCCCTGGAATGTTATCCAGGCCTCTGGATTAACAGTCTAGCGATAATACCACTAGGCCATTGCCTCCCCTTACTAACCATACCTCTTATATTCACATCCAAATCATTTATATAAAGGATGAAAAGCAGTGGATCCAGCACTGATCTTTGTGACACACCTGCTGGTCACACGACTCCAGTCTGAAAAATAACCCTCCACCACCACCCTTTGCCTTCTATCTCTGAGCCAGTTCTGTATCCAAATGGCTAGTCTTCCCAGTATTCCATATGATCTAGCTTTGCTAACCTGTCTGCCATGAGGAATCTTGTTGAACGACTTACTGAAGTCCAAATAGATCATGTTTTGGGTCCGGTGAGCCTTTTTCGGAACTCTGAGTTCTGAGGAAGGGTTACTGGACCAGAAACGTTAACACTGATTTTTTTTCTTCACAGACACTGCCAGACCTGCTGAGCTTTTCCAGCAACTTCTGATTCTGTTCCTGATTTACAGCATCTGCAGTTCTTTCAGTTTTTATGCCAAATAGATCACATCTACTGCTCTGCCTTCATCAATCCTCTTTGTTACTTCTTCAAAAATCTCAATCAAGTTAATGAGACACAATTTCGCATGCACAAAGGCCACTTGAGGAAAAAACTGTTGGAAAACAATGATTCCTGAAAATGAACTGTGCTGTGCATAATTCAGAACAGTGTCTCTATTTCACCAGTTTAACTGCTTTTTCTTTCTGGGTACCATGACCAAGATCAGGCTAACAAAGGGGTGCTCTGCTCTGCACTCAACTACACCCATGCTCCCCCCTCTGCCAACACACACACACACACACACAAGCATGCATGCGTGCGCACACACACACAGACACACACAAACATGCATGCATGCGTGCACGCGCACACACACACAGACACACACAAACAAGCATGCATGCGCGCGCACACACACACACACACACACACACACTCACACACGCACACACACACCCACACACACACACACCCCTAGTGACAACTGATCAGAATGATGATGCTAAAATGCAACCAGACAAATGAAGAGCCTGCCACCTTGCGCAAGGTTATTAAATTCACAACACAGACTTTGTGACCTTATTGAATTGGTGGATCTAGCTGAAGAACCTACTCCTGTTCCTGATTTGCGTGTTCATATGTTCTCAAAGAAACACAAATAGCCTGGGAGGTTATGAACCACTTTAACTTTATTGAATGCAACATTTCTTTTCTCCCCCTTGGTATTTAGGTGATTATCTCATGATGAATCATGAGCATCCAATGATTCAGAAGCACAACCCAACCCAATCATTTTTTATCAGTTAGTTGTGTTGGGTAAGGACTACCATCTATTTAGTAGTGCTCTTCAACACGTTGCTTCCTTCTATGAGTAATTAGGAGCAGCCTTCTTCCACTTAGTTTATTACTGAAAGGTAAATTCACCACAGTCCATGTGGCTGCTGTCCCATTAGAGAGAGATGGCTGGTGATGGTCTAACTTGAGGATTGCCATGCCTCAGGCAAGTGGTGTCCTTCACAGTAACCTCAGCTGATGCAGGAACTGAATCTGAGATAATAAAGTGTGAAACTGGATGAACACAGCAGTCCAAGCAACATCTTAGGAGCACTCCTAAGATGCTGCTTGGCCTGCTGTGTTCATCCAGCTTCATACTTTATTATCTCGGATTCTCCAGCATCTGCAGTTCCCATTATCTCTGACCGCAGGAACTGAATCCACATCTTTTAGGTCACTCTACATCACAAACGTACCATGCAGCCAAGATACTGAGCTAGCCAAGACTCCCACCTGTCTACTGCTACAACACATCTGTATGCTGAGTAACATATTTCCCTCAATGGTTTGGATCTTTTGTAGGAAATCCTCCTTCAGTGTTACAGCTCTGAGATTTCTTCAACAAACACAGAGGATGCTGGAGAGAAGCTTGGCAGGTTTGGCAGCATCTCGAGAGACAGAAACAGCATTAACGTTTCAAATTTGATATGACACTTCAGATATGCTGAGTTTCTCCAGCATTGTCTGCGTTTGTTTCAGATTTCTGCATTATTTTGCCTTTACCTGAGATTTCTTCATTCTCCCAAACTGGCCTCTTGTGCTTCACTGTTTTTGATCACTCCACCCATTAGAATCATAGAATTCCTATAGGAAGATGTCATTTGACCCATTGAGAATGCCCTGTGTGTCCAAACAGCATTTGTCTGAGACCTATATCCACCCCAATAACTTCTATTAGGAGTTCAGATTAAGGCCATAATCCAAGATCGTCTCAATTTTAGTGTGTCCAGATACAAATATCATGCCAATAATTGATGATAAGGAGGCTATGGCAGGTGAAGACCTAGAAACGACCATTATGCTAAAGACACAGTAGGAACTGCAGAAGCTGGAGAATCTGAGATAACAAGGTTTAGAGCTGGATGAACACAGCAGGCCCAACAGCATCAGAGGGGCAGGAAGGCTGACGTTTCGGGCCTAGGCCCATCTCATTATGCTAAAGAGGTAGTGTTGGGCAAGTTAATAGGGCTAAAGGTAGACAAGTCTCTTGGCCCTGATGGAATGTATCCCAGGGTACTAAAAGAGATGGCAGGAAAAATAGCAAAAGCTCTTGTGTTAATTTATGATAATTCGCTGGATTCTGGGGCGGTTCCAGCAGATTGGAAAACAGCAAACGTGACACCACTGTTTAAAAAAGGAGGTGGACAAAAGACGGGTAACTATCAGCCCATTGGCTTAGCTTCTGTGGTGGGAAAATGCTTGAATCTATCATCAAGCAAATAATAGGAAGTCATCTGGATACAAATTGTTCTATTAAGCAGTCACTGTATGGTTTGTGAAAGGCAGGTCATGTTTAACTAATTTAATGGAATTCTTTTAGGACATTATGGGGAACTGGTGGATGTGGTGTATCTGGATTTCCAGAAGGCACTCAACCAGGTGCCACACAAAAGGCTGCTGCATAGATAAAGGCGCATGGTGTTACAGATAATGTATCAGCACAGTTGGAGGATTGGTTAACTTACAGAGAGCAAAGAGTGGGAATAAAAGGGTGTTTTTCTGGTTGGTGATCAGTGACTGGCAGTGTGCCTTATGGAGCAATGTTGGGACCGTTAACAATTTACACAGTTGATTTGGAGTTGGAGAGCAAACATGGTGTTTGCAGAAGACACTAAGATGGGTGGCAGAGTAAAGTGTCCAGAGCGTACCAAAAGTCTGCAGAGGGATATGGATAGGTGAAATGAGTTGGCAAGGGTCTGGCAGATGGAGTGCAATATTGGTAAGTATAAATATGAGGTCATCCATTTTCATTGGAATGCAGCAAAATGGACCATTATTTAAATGGTGAAACAGTGCAGCGTGCAAAGGGACCTGGGTGTCCTTGTGCATGAATCACAAAAGTTTGGTTTGCAGGTATAGCAGGTAATTAAGGCAGCAAATGGAATATTGTCTTTCACTGTTAGAGGGATGGAGTTTAAAAACAGGGAAGTTATGCTGTAACTGTACAGGGTGTTGGTGAGGCCACACCTAGAGTAATGTGTACGGTTACGGTCTCCTTACTTGAGAAAGCACGTTCCTGGCACTGGAGGGAGTGCAGAGGAGGTTCACCAGGTCGATTCCAGGAGTCTAAAGGGTTGGCTTATGAGGAGAGATTGATTAGACTGGGACTGTACTCATTGGAATTTAGAAGAATGTGGGGGGAATCTTATAGAAACATATGAAATTATGAAGGGGATAGGTAAGATAGAAGCAGGGAGGTTGTTTCCACTGGGCAGGTGAAACTAGAACTGGGGGTCATAGCCTCAAAATAAGGGTGCAGCAGATTTAGGACTGAGTTGAGGAAGAACTTTTTCACCCAAAGGGTTGTGAATCTGTGGAATTCCTGCCCGGTGATGCAGTTGAGGCTACCTTACTGAATGTTGGCAAAATTGGATGGATTTTTGAACAGTAAAGGAATTGAGGGTTGTTGATACAGTCAGTTAAATGGAGCTGAGTCCACAAAAAGATCAGCCATGATCTTATTAAATGATGGAGCAGGCTCGAGGGGCCAGATGGCCTACTCCTGCTCCTGGTTCTTATTTTCTTAATGTGTCATCATTATTTTTAAATGCCTCCATATTCCTTCACCTGACCTTCCATCTATGTGTATACATGGATTTCGTATGGCAGCCTCATTGAAAAATAAACTCTTAATTTATAAAGCAATCCTTTGCCACGATTAAATAAAACTACATTTTGCATCTAAAATGATATGATTATATATTAATTAGCATCATAATATTATTCGGCAGTGGCCTACCCTGACGAAATTAAGTCAAATAATTAAGGATGAAAGAAAATGCTAATGTAAGATAATGTTATCATGTGGTTCTTAACATGTATTTGTCAGCAATTCAAATTGACATCAGATTATGCAACTGCTTAGTGACTTTTATATTGCATTTCAATATAAGAAAATGTCGCAAGAGGCATAATTGTAAAATTACGGGACACCAAGCCAAATGCTGAGATGTGAGATAGGCAGTACCAGAAATTGGATCCAACAGCTGGATTTTAAGTGATGGGAAGAGTCTCAAGTTGGGAATTTCAGAGCATGTACATGGCACATGGTGCAGCTTCCGATGGTGATGGGGCTCAAGAGTTAGATGAACAGGGTGGTGGGGAGTTGCAGGGCTGGCAGATGTTATGGAGATTGAGAGAGGCAAAGATTTAACCACAAAGTTAGAAATGTGAAATATAGTGTGACTGGGGACTAGGAACCAACAGTAGATCAGAGAGCACAGTGTTTTGGATCAACAGTTCTTGAAAAGTTTAAAAAGCTCATGCCTACAGAGGATGAATGGTGAGGCTGGTATTTGGGTGTCGGCTGCTGAAGAAGTTGAACGTTGGTGGAGTTGGCCTGTAAAATTGCAGTAATCAGATCTGGTGGTAGCAAAGGCAGGGGTGAGAATTTCAGCTGCAGATGAGCTTGGGAATGGCAAAGGCAGGACATATTTTGGAGGTAGAAGCAGTGAAAAGCTCAGCTAAGGGTTAAAAAGTATGTTAAAACTGAAACAACTGTGGATGCTGTAAATCAGAGCAAAAAATAATGGGAGATTACAAGGTGTAGAGCTGGATGAACACAGCAGGCCAAGCAGCATCAGAGGAGCAGGAAGGCTGACGTTTTGGGTGTAGACCCTTCTTCGGAAACCTTGTTATCTCAGATTCTCCAGCATCTGCAGTTCCTACTGTCTCTGAAACAAAAATAAAGTTGCTGAAAAGCTCAGTAGTTCTGGCAGCACCTGTGAAGGAAAAAACAGAGTTAATGTTTTGGGACTGGTGACCCTTTTGGTGGTGGCTGGGGAAATGTCAGTTTATGTGCAGAAAATAGGGAGGTGGGTGGTGTAGGGAGTAAACAATAGGATAGAGCCCAAAGAGAGAGAAAGACAGTTGGGCAAACAAAGCAATTGCTAATGATCAGGCTGGGAGGGTGAATAATTGTTAATGGGGACTGTTAGTGACTAACAACAGGGGGTGTGTAGTGGCAGGCTGTGTGGTGACAAGGCCTAGTGTGTCGGGTGGGGTGCAGAGACATGGGGGAGTTGAGGCCCTAAAATTATTGAACTCAATATTGAGTCCGGAGGCCTGTAGGGTCCCCAAGCGGAAAATGAGGTGTTGTTCCTCCAGCTTGCGTTGGGCTTCACTGGAACACTGAAGCAAGGCAGAGACTTGGCCAAGGAGCAATGTGGTGCATTGAAGTGGCAGGCAACAGCTGGTTCAGGGTCATTTTTGCGAGTAGAACGTAGATGTTCTGCGAAGCGGTTGCCAAGTCTATGTTTCGTTTCCCCAATGTAGAGGAGACCACATTGTGAGCAGCGAGTACAGTAGGCTAGATTCTTGCAAGTACAGGTGAAGTGTTGTTTCATCTGGAAGGTATGTTTGGACCCTTGGATATCGGGGAGGGAGGGGGTAAATGGGCAGGTGTTGCACCTTTGCCGGTTACAGGGGAAGATGCTGTATGGCTGTGGGGAGGTGTTGGGGGTGAAGGAAATGTGGACCACGGTCTCCTGGAGGGCACTGTCCCTGTGGAAGGTGGACAAGGGAGGGGAGGGGAATATGTGTCTGTTGGTGGCATCTCACAAGTTACATTTTTCACCACCCTTTGTATTGAAAACTCGCTTCTGAATTACTTTTCTGAATGATCTAGTTTTACATGTAGATCCTTTTATTTTTGATTCCTTTGCCATAGAAAATATTCTCTCCCTGTATATTGTATTGTGTCCTTTTAGCATGCTGTACCTTGAAAATACAAATCTGAAATGTCCAGGCTGGTATTTGAGGAGATGAGGTTAAGTGCTACAGCTGGCCTTTCTTTTATCAGCTTATCTATCTTATCATTGGAAAATCAGCCTTGTGGTGATTTACATTCTGACGTACACCAAGCCAAACCCAAATTCCAAACTCTTGATCAAACTTGTAAACTGGCAAATTAACACCAATTGAAATGATTCCCAGTAGGCAATCGTAAACGTAATAAAATGTCATATATGCAGTTGATCCCCTCCCTTATTTACATGGTTGTTTGTTCTGAATAATTGCTCACTGTTGCTAAGTTACTGCTTAATCGATCAAAACTATTTATGTGAAAAGTGGACAAAGTACCCCACAAGCAGTTAAGTCATAAGATAAGAGACATTGCTTTGGAGATAGTAAACTGGCACTGATGAAGAATTAGCTCATGGGAAGAAAGCAGGTTGGGATTCTACTCATGATAACAAAGTGTGGAGCTGGATGAACATAGCAGGCCAAGCAGCATCTCAGGAGCACAAAAGCTGACGTTTCGGGCCTAGACCCTTCATCAGAGAGGGGGATTGGGAGAGGGAACTGGAATAAATAGGGAGAGAGGGGGAGGCGGACCAAAGATGGAGAGAAAAGAAGATAGGTGGAGAGGAGAGTATGGGTGGGAGGTAGGGAGGGGGATAGGTCAGTCCAGGGAAGATGGACACGTCAAGGAGGCTGCAAAGTGGTCCCCAAGCCTCCGCTTGGTTTCCCCAATGTAGAGGAGGCCACACCGGGTACAATGGATACAATATACTACATTGGCAGATGTGCAGGTGAACCTCTGCTTAATATGGAAAATGATCTTGGGGCCTGGGACAGGGGTGAGGGAGGAGGTGTGGGGGCAAGTGTAGCACTTCCTGCGGTTGCAGGGGAAGGTGCCGGGTGTGGTGGGGTTGGAGGGGAGTGTGGAGTGGACAAGGGAGTCGTGGAGAGAGTGGTCTCTCCGGAAGGCAGACAAGGGTGGGGATGGAAAAATGTCTTGGGTGGTGGGGTCGGATTGTAGATGGCGGAAGTGTCGGAGGATGATGTATTGTATCCGGAGGTTGGTGGGGTGGTATGTGAGAATGAGGGGGATCCTTTGGGGGCGGTTGTGGGGGGGGGGTGCAGGGTGTGAGGGATGTGTTGCGGGAAATGCGGGAGACGCAGTCAGGGGTGTTCTTGACCACTGCGGGGGGAAAGTTGCGGTCCTGGAAGAACGTGGACATCTGGGATGTGCGGGAGTGGAATGCCTCATCCTGGGAGCAGATGGGGCAGAGGCTGAGGAATTGGGAATAGGGGATGGAATTTTTGCAGGAAGGTGGATGGGAGGAGGTGTATTCTAGGTAGCTGTGGGAGTCAGTGTGCTTGAAATGGACATCAGTTTCTAGCTGGTTACCTGAGATGGAGACTGAGAGGTCCAGGAACGTGAGGGATGTGTTGGAGATGGTCCAGGTGATCTTGAGGTTGGGGTGGAAGGTGTTGGTGAAGAGGATGAACTGTTCGAGCTCCTCTGGGGAGCAAGAGGCGGCGCCGATACAGTCGGAGGAAGAGGTGGGGTTTGGGGCCTATGTAGGTGCGGAAGAGGGACTGTTCCATGTAACCTACAAAGAGGCAGGCATAGCTTGGGCCCATGTGGGTACCCATGGCCACACCCTTTGTCTGTAGGAAGTGGGAGGAATCGAAAGAGAAGTTGTTGAGGGTGAGGACGAGTTCGGCTAGGCGGATGAGGGTGTCAGTGGAGGGGGATTGGTCAGGCCTGCGGGAAAGGAAGAAACGGTGGGCCTTGAGGCCATCTGCATGCGGAATACAGGTGTATAGGGTCTGGACGTCCATTGTGAAAATGAGGTGTTGGGGACCAGGGAATTGGAAGTCCTGGAGGAGGTGGAGGGCGTGGGTGGTGTCACGGACGTAGGTCGGGAGTTCCTGGACCAAAGGGGAGAAAATGGAGTCCAGACAGGTGGAGATGAGTTCGGTGGGGCAGGAACAGGCTGAGACAATGGGTCGACCAGGGCAGGCAGGTTTGTGGATTTTGGGAAGGAGATAGAAACGGGCCGTGCGGGGTTGGGGAACAATGAGGTTGGAGGCTGTGGGTGGGAGGTCCCTTGAGGTGATGAGGTCATGGATGGTGTTGGAGATGATGGTTTGGTGCTCGGGGGTGGGGTCATGATCAAGGGGGCGGTAGGAGGAGGTGTCGGAGAGTTGGCGTTTGGCCTTGGCGATGTAGAGGTCAGTGCACCATACTACCACTGCGCCTCCTTTGTCTGCGGGTTTATCCCTACCTACGTCCGTGACACCACCCACGCCCTCCACCTCCTCCAGGACTTCCAATTCCCTGGCCTCCAACACCTCATTTTCACCATGGACGTCCAGTCCCTATACACTTGTATTCTTCATGCAGATGGCCTCAAGGCCCTCCGCTTCTTCCTGTCCCGCAGGCCCGACCAGTCCCCCTCCACAGACACCCTCATCCGCCTAGCCAAACTCGTCCTCACAACTTCTCTTTCGATTCCTCCCACTTCCTACAGACAAAGCGGGTGGCCATGGGTACCCGTATGGGCCCAAGCTATGCCTGCCTCTTTGTAGGTTA
The DNA here is from genome assembly GCF_030684315.1 of Stegostoma tigrinum. Lineage (NCBI taxonomy): Eukaryota > Metazoa > Chordata > Chondrichthyes > Orectolobiformes > Stegostomatidae > Stegostoma > Stegostoma tigrinum. The sequence goes on from NC_081398.1 coordinate 3,055,752, forward strand.
CGTGGAACAGTCCCTCTTCCGCACCTACACAGGCCCCAAACCCCACCTCTTCTTCCATTACATTGATGACTGTATCGGCGCCGCCTCTTGCTCCCCAGAGGAGCTCAAACAGTTCATCCTCTTCACCAACACCTTCCACCCTAACCTCAAGTTCACCTGGACCATCTCCAACACATCCCTCACCTTCCTGGACCTCTCAGTCTCCATCTCAGGCAACCAGCTAGTTACTGATGTCCATTTCAAGCCCACCAACTCCCACAGCTACCTAGAATACACCTCCTCCCACCCACCCTCCTGCAAAAGGTCCATCCCCTATTCTCAATTCCTCAGCCTCTGCTGTATCTGCTCCCAGGATGAGACATTCCACTCCCGCACATCCCAGATGTCCACGTTCTTCTAGGACCGCAACTTTCCCCCCACAGTGGTCGAGAACACCCTTGACCGTGTCTCCCACATTTCCTGCAACACATCCGTCACATCCCGCCCCGCGCCCCCCCGCAACCGCCCCCAGAGGATCCCCCTCATTCTCACATACCACCCCACCAACCTCCGGATACAACGCATCATCTTCCGACACTTGCGCCATCTACAATCCAACCCCACCACCCAAGACACTTTTCCATCCCCACCCTTGTCTGCCTTCTGGAGAGACCACTCTCTCCGTGACTCCCTTGTCCGCTCCACACTCCCCTCCAACCCCACCAGACCCGGCACCTTCCCCTGCAACCGCAGGAAGTGCTACACTTTCCCCCACACCTCCTCCCTCACCCCTGTCCCAGGCCCCAAAATCATTTTCCATATTAAGCAGAGGTTCACCTGCACATCTGCCAGTGTGGTATACTGCATCCATTGTACCCGGTGTGGCCTCCTCTACATTGGGGAAACCAAGCGGAGGCTTGGGGACCGCTTTGCAGCCTCCTTGACCTGTCCGTCTTCCCTGGACTGACCTATCCCCTCCCTACCTCCCCACCTATACTCTCCTCTCTACCTATCTTCTTTCTCTCCATCTTTGGTCCGCCTCCCCCTCTCTCCCTATTTATTCCAGAACCCTCTCCCCATCCCCCTCTCTGATGAGGGGTCTAGGCCTGAAACGTCAGCTTTTGTGCTCCTGAGATGCTGCTGGGCCTGCTGTGTTCATCCAGCTCCACACTTTGTTATCTTGGATTCTCCAGCATCTGCAGTTCCTGTTATCACTGATAAGATTCTACTCATTGGAGTTTTGAGAAATGAGAGATGATCCCATTGAAACAGATTGGATTTATAGGGGATTGACAGGGTCAGTGCTGAGGGAACAGAGATAACCAGGTGTAGAGCTGGATGAACACAGCAGGCCAAGCAGCATCAGAGGAGCAGAAAAGCTGACGTTTCGGGCCCAGGCCCTTCATCAGAAAACTGAAGATTTCTGAAGAAGGGTGTAGGCCCAAAACATCAGCTTTCCTGCCCCTCTGATGCTGCTCAGCCTGCTGTGTTCATCCAGCTCTACACCTTGTTATCTCAGATTCTCCAGCATCTGCAGTTCCTACTATTTCTGAATCAATGCTGAGGGGATGTTTCCCATTGTGGGAGAGTCTAGGACCAGAGGGCACAGTCTTAGAAGAAAGGGGTACCAATTTAAGACTGAGATAAGAAGGAATTTCTTCCCTCAGAGGGTTGTGAGTATTGGACTTTGCGAGTCCTTGCTACAGAGAGCTGTGGAGGCAGAATCCTTCTGTGTAATTTAGGCTGAGATTGATAGATTCATCATCAGTCAGGGAATCAAGTGTGATGGGGAAAGGGCAGGACAGTGGACATGAGGAACGTTGGATCAGCCAACATCCTATTGAATGGCAGAGCAGGCTTGAGGGACTGAAACAACTACCCGTTCCTATTTTTTGTGGTCTCACGCTGTAATTAGCCTGAAATAAAGATCTGAGGACCAAGTTAGCTGAATACCAGTGGTGTCTCAGTGAGTACTATTTTCAGGTCTGACTCTGAGGATGCTCAGTTCAATCACCACCCCACAATACTGAGTATTTAATCCAGAGTGACACTTCATAGAATCCCTCCAGTGTGGAAACAGGCCCTTCAGTCCAACAATTCCACGTTGACCCTCAGACCCACCCAGACCCATCCCCCTAATCTACACATCCCTGAACACTATGGGCAATTTAGCACAGCCAATCCAACCTAGCCTGCGGGAGAAACTGGAGCACCGGGAGGAAACCTACACAGATGCAGGGAGAACGTGCAACCTCCCCACAGACAGTCACCCAAGAGTGGATTCGAACCGAGATTCCTGGTGCTGTGAGGCAGCAGTGCTAACCAGTGAGTCACTGTGCTGCCCCTAAAGAGATCAGGGCTCAGCCGGGATATGAACTCAGGACCTCTCGAATGTCAACAACAGCCGATGTGAGAATCTTACCCTAGACCAACAAACCATCTGCCCAGGGTGAACTGTCAGGCTGAATTTTCCCAGAAGTTGGCTAAGTTGTCAACAATTTCAACAATGTTGTCGAGGAGAATACTGAGATACAGGCTACTAGACTAGGTGAGATTGAGGTTCTCAAGGAAGAGGTATTAGAAATCCAACAGAGGGTGAAGATAGATAAGTCCCCTGGGCCGGATGGCATTTATCCTCGGATCCTCTGGGAAGCCAGGGAGGAGATTGCCGAGCCTTTGGCATTGATCTTTAACTCATTATTGTCTACAGGAATAGTGCCAGACGATTGGAGGATAGCAAATGTGGTTCCCCTGTTCAAGAAGGGGAGAAGAGACAACCCTGGTAATTATAGACCAGTGAGCCTTACCTCAGTTGCTGGTAAAGTGTTGGAAAAGGTTATAAGGGATAGGATTTATAATCATCTAGAAAAGAATAAATTGATTAGGGATAGTCAGCACGGTTTTGTGAAGGGAAGGTCGTCCCTCACAAACCTTATTGAATTCTTTGAGAAGGTGACCAAACAGGTAGATGAGAGTAAACCGGTTGATGTGGTGTATATGGATTTCAGCAAGGCATTCGATAAGGTTCCTTACAGTAGGGTATTGTACAAAATGTGGAGGAATGGGATTGTGGGAGATATAGCAGTTTGGATCGGAAATTGGCTTGCTGAAAGAAGACAGAGGGTGGTAGTTGATGGGAAATGTTCATCCTGGAGACCAGTTACTAGTGGTGTACCGCAAGGGTCGATGTTGGGTCCACTGCTGTTTGTCATTTTTATAAATGACCTGGATGAGGGCGTAGAAGGATGGGTTAGTAAATTTGCAGATGACACCAAGGTCGGTGGAGTTGTGGATAGTGACGAAGGATGCTGTAGGTTGCAGAGAGACATAGATAAGCTGCAGAGCTGGGCTGAGAGGTGGCAAATGGAGTTTAATGCAGACAAGTGTGAGGTGATGCACTTTGGTGGGAGTAACCAGAATGCAAAGTACTGGGCTAATGGTAAGATTCTTGGTAGTGTAGATGAGCAGAGAGATCTCGGTGTCCATGTACACAGATCCTTGAAAGTTGCCACCCAGGTTGACAGGGCTGTTAAGAAGGCATACAGTGTTTTAGCTTTTCTTAATAGAGGGATTGAGTTCCGGAACCAAGAGGTTATGGTGAAGCTGTACAAAACTCTGGTGCGGCCACACTTGGAGTATTGCATACAATTCTGGTCACCGCACTATAAGATGGATGTGGAAGCTTTGGAAAGGGTGCAAAGGAGATTTACTAGGATGTTGCCTGGTATGGAGGGAAGGTCTTACGAGGAAAGGCTGAGGGACTTGAGGCTATTTTTGTTAGAGAGAAGAAGGTTGAGAGGTGACTTAACTGAAACATATAAAATAATCAGAGGGTTAGATAGGGTGGATAGGGATGGTGACGGCGAGCACGAGGGGGCATAGCTTTAAATTGAGGGGTGAAAGCTATAGGCCAGATGTCAGAGGTAGTTTCTTTACTCAGAGAGTCGTAAGGGAATGGAACGCTTTGCCTGCAACGGTAGATTCGCCAACTTTAGGTACATTTAAGTCGTCATTGGATAAGCATATGGACGTACGTGGAATAGTGTAGGTTAGATGGGCTTCAGATCGGTATGACAGGTCAGCACAACATCGAGGGCCGAAGGGCCTGTACTGTGCTGTAATGTTCTATGTTCTCTGTTCTATGTAAGTGTCAGTGTTGAAGAGTTTTGTGGAGTTTTTCACTTTGTGAGCTTTAGTGAGACCTTGAAGCCTTCTCTTCCAGAGGAGTGAGGCTTTGTGTAACCACTTAATGAGGATGTCCCAGGACACCACTTCACAACTTGCAACGCATTACTGTGTTGTCAGAGGGTCCATTGTTTGGATGAGAAGTAAAACTCAGGCCTCATCTTTCCTCTAAATATATAAGATGTCTTGTACTATTTTGAAGGACAGCAATGTCTATCTCCTGACGTATCTCCCTGTTAACATTTATGCAGCAGCTATCATCCCTAAAACAGATTATCTCATCTTTTTCCCATTTCTGTTTGTGGGAACTTGCTGCGTGCAAATTGTCTCATTTTTCCTAGATTACAGCAATGACTAAACTTCATTGGCTGTGATGCATTTTGAGATATCCCAAGAACACAAATTCTACTTTGAAAGGTTTCTTTGTAAGAAGAGCAGCTTAAAGCTATACCATGAAAACCAGATGCCATTACAAAGTCGTGATGAGATTTTGTTAGCAAAATAATCAATTAGCAACTCATGTGTCCTGAGGGCTGACTGGGGACCATAGTCAACTCTGGTTGGATATATCCCTGGAAGATTAAATTACATGACTTCTCGTCTCCAATTGCCCTGCCTAATATCCTGCTGTTGGTTGCTCGTAATGTACTTTTTTTGTGGCTCCCAAGCTAATTCAGAAATGAGCAAACTCATCAGGCTGAATTTTCCCAGAAGTTGGCTAAGCATCAGATTTAGAGAGTTTTGTGGAGTCTTTCTCTTTGTCAGCCCTAGTGAGTCCTTGGAGCCTTGTCATCCAGATGGGTGAGGCACCATGTCGCTGCTTAATGAGTATGTCCCAGGACACCACTTCACAACTTTGTCTTCTGCTGGAACAGGATTGCAACTTGCAGGAGTGGGTGGTCAGCAGGCCCTATCCTGGTGGCTTTCAACATGACAGCTACACTAAACTTTGATGTAATTGGCTGCCAGTGAGTAGTATTTTCAGGTCTGAGTCTGAGGATGCTAGGTTCAATCACCATTCCAAAATACTGAGTATATAATCCAGAGTGACACTTCATAGAATCCCTATGATGTGGAAACAGGCCCTTCAGCCCAACAATTCCACACTGACCCTCAGAGCACCCACCCAGACCCATCATCCCTAAAACAGATTATCTTATCTTTTTCCCATTTCTGTTTGTGGGAACTTGCTGCGTGCAAATTGGCTTGTCTTTCCTAGATTACAGCAATGACTAAACTTCATTGGCTGGGATGCATTTTGAGATATCCCAAGAACACAAATTCTACTCTGAAAGGTTTTGAGATCTGTGCAAGATTTCACAAAATCCTCAAACCACAAACATATCAAGGTTGTTACTGATACAGTTTGTGCTAGATATCACCACTTCATCTTGTTCCCCATGATAAGGTCATTGCTGTGCTCTGGGGTAGAAGGCTTTGCTAACATGGTTAGTTTCTCCTGGGTACATGATACTACAGACTGTACATGTTTCTTATTAAGAGCACCCTACCATAATGCAGCTGATTTCATCAATAGAAAAGGTCAGATTTGGTAAATGTTCAAGTCATCTCTGCCAGGAAGCTTAGAAGCTGCCATGATGTCTGTATCCTTGAGAGCTCTCAGGTTCCTGCTTTATTTCAAGGGCTGGGATGCCAGAATGGCAGCTGGGAAACAAAGCTATCCTCTTCAAACTTGGCTGATGTCTCCGTTCTACAGCCCCCTGACTGAGGCTGGATATAATGAAGTCCATTCTTCCACCAGGTGCACTATGGAGCAGATGATAGGCCTCCTGAAGATGTGGTTCTGATGCTTGGATCATTTGGGGTGGGGGGGGGGGGGGTGCAGCTTCCAGTACAGTCCGCACAAAGTGTTCTGCTTCATCCTTGTGTGATTCACTCTGCACAACTGATGGACACTGACGAGCTGGGACAGTGGCAGCAGTTTCCCAAGGAGGAAGATGAGGGCATTGAACATTAACACCAGCAGGATAGAGCAGTACAACGTGGTAAGACAAAACTTAATACTTGCTTCCAATAGATCTGAGCATTCATGTGGACTTCTGTGCGGGTGAGTGCAAGATGACACAGGGGCAGGGCTGAAGATGAGTGGGGCATTACGGGTGAGCAGTAGAGAATTGTGTGAGATAAACTGTGGATCTTCAGTGAACAGTGTGTATGGTTTTGCTCAAAAAGCAAACAACTCCTGTTCAGTCCCAGAAGCAAATGCAGCTTTTTCATTTATTCTTTCTTCACTTCTGCTGTTCTTTAAAAGAAGTTAATGTTAACAACTGGTTGCAAGCTTTACAAAATTTATACTCTTACATTCAATAGTGACAGGCTGCTGTGTGATGATGTGACTCATGAAAGAATATTGTTGCTAAGCATGTTGTAGCTGCAGCTCCAATGTCAGTGGATCAGGCAGGTGATGATTTAACGTGCCAATACATTTTGATATTCTATTTACAATGAAGTGTCACCTCTACCATCCATGTGCCTTCAGAAGCTTTTCTTTTTCTTTCCCCTCGCACCACATTAACAGTACAGGCGACCCCTGACTGGCAGTGTTTGACCAGGTGAACAATTAGGTTTAATTATGGCACTAGTTACAAAAATCCCCGAAGACTGCAGCATTCATGTGGACTTCTGTGCGGGTGAGTGCGAGATGACACAGGAGCAGGGCTGAAGATGAGTGGGGCATTAGGGGTGAGCAGTAGAGAATTGTGTGAGATAAACTGTGGATCTCAAGTGCATTCTGAGGTGACCTTCTGTTGCAAATTCTTCATGTGGAGGCCCTTCAGTAGCCACTGGAGGTTGCTGCTAGTCCTGAGCTTGCGGATTCATTTGTTCTACGCCAATTTCTCTGCGCTTTCACTGTGCAGTGGTCTCAACGATGAGAACATCTGCTATGGCTGGATCCATTGGTGTCAGTTCCAATGAACCTGTGTAAGGAATATCAGAAACAAACTAGCTTCCTAGTAGCAGCTGGTATTTGCAGCGCACACAGAGCACAATTTACCACAATGCTCGATACACTGACACACGGAGGTCTTTGACATTGAGGGCCCTAGAATGGCTGTACGTGGATGTATGACATTATTCCAATATCCGGAGCACATGCCACATCACACGAATACCACATTATGTCCTCCCACCCATATTCTTCAAGAAAGGCAGCTTTGCAGAAATGAGCATCTTGGCAAATACTTATCGTTCAAGGTAAGAGGAAATCAGCTGCATGCCCATGTGCAGTCTAGGAGCTCTTGGATTGTCTCAGTGATGAGTGGCCCACAGATGCGACCTCTATGGACACCATTGATTATTTCTGCTTCACAGAGAAGACTGTGATCAATTTGTTATGATCAATGATAGATTGCTTGTGGCTAGGATTTGTACTCAGCATAGTTGGATGCTACACACAGTTTACTTTTTCATGCTATTATGGGAAGTGGACAACATTGGCTAGGATAGCATTTATTGTCCGTCTCTAATTGCCCAGTGGGCTATTAAGAGTCAACTTCATTGCTGTGTGTCTGGAATAACATGTAGACCAGGCCAAGTAAGGATGACAGTTTCCCTCCTTAAAGGGCATTAGCGAATTGGATGGTTTTGCCCAACAATTGGCAATGGTTTTCATCATCGTCATTAGATACTTAATTCCAGATTTTTAATTGATTTCAAATTCCATCATCTGCAGTAGCAGGATTCAAACCTGGATCCCCAGAACATTACTTGGGTCTCTAGGTTAATAGTTTAGTCACAATACTATGGGCCATTGTGTACCCTCGCCTCATGCAGAATTCTGTGATTTCAAATGTAGGTTAGGCGATAATGAAATTATTGGATGCAAATAGACCCTTGCCTTTCACTAGCGAGATTCTAGTCTTGTAGTCAAAACATATGTTGTTTATCTGTACTCTAAAACCAAAAATGTGTCAACCATTACCACGTAGTCTTGACTGAGGTCAGGGACTGCTTTGGACTTGAAATGCTTAAACATCACAGCCACAATATTATTGGTACAAAGTCCTTAAGTGATGCATTTTTGCTGCAATTTATGACATAGGATTAATGCATGACTGACTCATTACATCACATCTGATACAAAGACAATTACAACAAACTTCGGATGATCTAAGCTCAGTTTACAATAAATCTTGTCATTTAGTGATCTTTTTAGCACCCTGAGCTCACTTCAGCTTCAACGTTGGATCACTTCATATCTCATCAGGGATTGCTTTGAAATTTTCCACAGTAGCATTGTTGCTTAATTTTGGACATTTGCATGCAGAAAACTTGAATGCAGAATAGTGAGCTGGGATTTTCATGTGTACAACACAAAATGGACAACACTGCATGCAGGATGCAAAAGGCGTTAGTTTTAGTCTTAGTCTGTTTGCTTTCTTCTGCAATTTCAGTGACATCAGGTGAGTGTTCATGTGTATCACTGTTCAATGTCAAAGTGCACAGCAGGACAATGCTATAGGGAAAGAAAGTCATGTATAGTGCTTATTAAATGTCTTAAAGTTTTTCATGTGCATTTAATTACCTAAAAATGAAGGAAATTTAACAGAGTTTGAATGGAATTGTAGACCAACGAGACTCTTATAAGTGATGGAAGAACTATTGGGGAACATTCTGAAGGACAGAATTAGTCTCATTATGAGAGGCAAGGTCACATAGCTTTGTCAGATGGAGGTCACACCTAACAAATCTGGTTGAGATTTTCAGAAGATAACCAAGTCTGTAGATGAAAGCAGTACCGTGGTGTATAAGCACAGAAGCTTGGAAAATAGATATATATTTCAGCAGGCATTTAACAAAGTCCCACATGGGACACTTGTAAAGAAAGTAAAAGCACATGGGGATCCAGGGCAACTTGGCGATTTGGATCCAAAATGGTCTTAATGACAGAGTGTGGTGGTAGAAGGTTGTTTGAGTGACTGGTGCCTGGTGTTCAGTGGTGGCCCACAGGGGTCAGTACTGGGTCCCTTATTGCTCAGGATATAGATGAGAATGTCAGGGTGAGGAGGATGGCATCAATAATTTTGCAGATGAAATAAAGATTAGCTGGGTGATTGACAGCAAGGAAGAAGTTCTTAGTTATCTTAGAATTTAGATGAATTCGTCAGATGCGCATATCAGTGGCAGATGGAATTTAACCTTGATAATTGTGGGGTGATGCACTTCGGAAGAAGTAACAAGGGAGTACTCAATGAATGGTAGGTCACTAGGAAAATCGGAGGGACAGAGGGATCTTGGGTGCTTGTCAATAAATCCCTGAGGGTGTTAGGACAGGTTAATAAGGTCGTAAGGAAAGCATCCAGGATTATTGCCTGTATCAGTGAAGGCATAGATTATAAAGGCAAAGAGGTCATGCTGGGGCTGTACAGAGATTTGGTAAGGCTACTGGTGCAGCACTGTGGGCAGTTCTGGTCACCAGACTAAAGGAAGAATGATTGCACTGCCTGGGGAGGAGCATTTTAGCTATGAAGAGAAACTGGATGAACTTGGGTTGGTTTCTTTAGAGCAGAGAAGGCTGAGGAGAACCTGATAGAGGTGTGTAAGATTATGAGGGCGATGGACAGGGAGGATAGAAAGCAAAATAAAAACCGAAAGAACTGCGGATGCTGTAAATTGGGAACAAAAACAAAGTTGCTGGAAAAGCTCAGCCGATCTGGCAGCAATAGTGCAGGACAAAACAGAGTTAACGTTTCGGGTCAGAACAGAGGAAGCATCACCGGATCCGAAACGTTAACTCTGTTTTTTCCTTCACAGGTGCTGCCAGACCTGCCGGGAATAGAAAGCAACTGTTCCCTTTAGTTGTATCAGAGGTAATGGGAACTGCAGATGTTGGAGAATCCAAGATAATAAAGTGTGAAGCTGGATGAACACAGCAGGACAAGCAGCATCTCAGGAGCACAGAAGCTGACGTTTCAGGCCTAGACCCTTCATCTGATGAAGGGTCTAGGCCCGAAACGTCAGCTTTTGTGCCTGAGATGCTGCTTGGCCTGTTGTGTTCATCCAGCTTCACACTTTGTTATCTTGTTCCCTTTAGTTGAAGGGTCAATAACAAGGGGGCACATTTCTAACGTGAAAGGCAGGAAGTTTCAAGGGGAGTTGAGGCAAAATGTTTTCACCCAGAGGGTGTGGAGATCTGGAATGCACTATGTCATAACTTTTAAAAGGTACTTGGATGAACACTTGAATTATCATAACATTCAAGGCTATTGGCCAAGTGCTAGAATGTGGGATCAGTAAGTATAGCATAGGTTTGGCAGCAGAGACTCAATGGACTGAAGGCCTCTTATTATTTGATTAAATTGAGGAAGGCCCACTGATTTGGAGATGGAAAACATTCCTGCCTGAGAACCATACAAAACAGGAGGAAGCAATACAGATCATGTATTGGCACTTGATAACAAATTATCCAACCAAACATTTAATTGGAACAAGGTTAACACCTCATTTGAAAGATAGACCTATCATAATACTGCATATGCAGTCCAGCCTAGTACTGACAGAATCAGACGAGATTTGATGCTTGTTATTTGTTGAACTTTTCTTAAAATCTTTTATTGGATGTGGGTCTTGTTTACAAGGCCAAACATTATTCCCAATTCTTAGCTGTCCTTGAGATGGTTGTGGAGAGCCACCCTTCTTGAATCACTGCAGACCGTTTGATTTTAGGTACAGCCTCATAAGAACGTAAGAAGAACACGCAAAATGTTGTTAGCGAGGGAGTTCCATGTTTTTTTAAATCGGCAACAGTGAAAGAACATTGATTATGGCTTCAAGCAGAATGTTAGTCTGATTAGTAAATTTGTGCATGACACAAAGATTGGGGAGCTGCAGATAGTGAGGAGGGTTATCAGCGGGACGTGGATTGGGTGGAGATTTGGCCAGAGAAATGGCAGATCGGATTTAATGGAGACAAATGCAAGGCATGTCTAATGGAAAGTCTAACACAGGAGAGAAGTGAATGGCAGAATCTATAGTAGCACTAACATACAGAGGGATTAAAATTATAACATTTAAAAGGCATCTGGATGGGTATATGAATAGGAAGAGTTTGAAGGGACATGGGCCAAATGCTGGGAAATGGGACTGGATTAATTTAGGATATCTTGTCAGTATGGACAAATTGGACCAAAGGGTCTGTTTCTATGCTGTACATATCGCTGACTCTTTCTACGGGTCCACAGTTCTTTGAAAGTGGCAACACAAGTTGATAAGGTGATCCATAAGGCATACAGCATGCTTGCCCTCATCAGCTGGGGCACAGAGAGTAAAAATTGACAAGCCCTGTTGCGGCTGTATAGAACTTTAGGTAGGCTGCATTTGGAATATTGCATATGATTCTGGTCACCACACAGCCATAGGATCTGGAGACTTTGGACAGCATCCAGAAAAGGTTCACCAGAATGTTGCCTGGTTTTTGAAGATATAGGAAGAAATTGGACAAATCCGGTTTGTTTTCACTTGAATGTCAGAAGCTGACTGAAGTTTACAAAATTATGAGAGGCTTGGACAGAATGGATAGTCAGAGTCTTTTTCTCAGGGTAGAAATGTCAATTCTTAGAAGGCATAGGCTGGAATGTCTGCCAGAGGAGGTGGTAAAAGCAACATTTAAGATGCATCTTGACTGACACATGAGTAGGCAGGGGAAAGATCCTTACAGGTTGCATAGAGGCAAAACATTTTTAGTTTAGAAAGGCACTATGTGTTGGCGCAGGTTTGGTGGCCTGAAGGGCCTGTTCCTGTACTGTATTGTTCTTTGTTAACTCAGGATAGTGAATGTCTTGGAAATGAACTTGCAAGTGGTGATGTTCTCGTGTATCTGCTGCCCCCGTGTTTCATCGCAGGTGCTGTTGCATCTTTTAATTGAGAAGTCAGTGTGCTTTTGATGAGTTGCGCAAGTGTGCCGTGTGGGTGGTGCAAAGAGCTTACATTGCTTCAGACAGAGTGAAAGCAGCTTTTAAAATGACATTTCAATTCAAGAGGATACAAAGAGACACACCATTCAATTCTGAATCGAAAAGTACCCACGAATTTCAGGCAGATCGTGCAACTTGAAAGATTAGGAGTTTCTGATGAGCAAACAGGTCAAAGCTCACTCAGCATAAATCTGACATAATGTGACATTTGACAGCAATAGCATGAACAGGTCAGAGGCTGACTGAGGAATCAACTTGAACTGGCAGAACAGCTAAGACCAGCATCACAGATTTTTCCATCACAGACAGCAGATCATCAACGTCAGGAGACGTTACCAATTACTTCAAGATATCCAACTGTAATTATTCACTGATAAGCAGATGAAATCTAAGTGTATTTGTCTGAAGTTCTTCCCGTCTCAATTTTATCAGAATCAGTAGTCTAATTTATGCAAATTGGTTAAATAACTAAGAGAGGATCTTTTTATTCATTTTTTAAATATCAGCTTGTTCAGACATGTTACGACGTACCTTGGGGTCAGGTAGTATTTGGAACATGCTTCAAATGTTTTTGGGATGGTGCTACATGACACAAGACTTTGTTAGTCACGTTTAAAATGGTGAACAAAAGAAAACAATTTAGGCATAGAAGGATCACTTCTAAATCAACAAACAAATGGCCAGACTAGATGATCAGTTTTAATGATGATGATTTGTGGGTGAATATGACCTCAGGATACAAAGGAGAACTCAAATGCAACTCATTTTGTTCTAAGCTTCTTAGAAAGATCAGTCACTTTAAGGGAGGGAGATTCTGAGTGGAAGGAAAGTTAAAGCTACTAAATAGAAAGTATTCCGTGTAACTCTGGCACACATTAACAGTATTAAGCAGGTAAGATGTCACTATGTCAGGGCTTAACAAGCAGATTAACAGCGTTGACAGTTCAAATCTTGCCCAGACATGCACCAGAGTGTCAAAATCAGGAGAGATTTTCTTCCATAAAGAACAAGGCGTAGAGCTGGATGAACACAGCAGGCCAAGCAGCATCATAAGAGCAGGAAGGCTGATGTTTCAGGCATAGATCCTTCTACAGAAATTCTGAAACGTGCCGACACGTCAGCTTTCCTGCTCCTCTGATGCTGCTCGGCCTGATGTGCTCATCCAGCTCTACACCTTGTTATCTCAGATTCTCCAGTATCTGCAGTTCCGACTATCTCTGAGGTTTTCTTTCAATTTGGTGACAGGATGTGGGCAGCATTGACAAAGTTGGCAGTTGCGAGCCATCCCTTGATGCCCACAGGGCTGTTAGGAGTAAACCAGATTCCAGTGGATCGACAGTCACATGTCAGTCAGACCAGGTAATGGCAACAAATTTCCTTTGCCAAATCACATGAATGAACCAGATAGGATTTATGAACAATCATTCTCTGAATCATTTGATCAAATGGCCCTTTATGGCAATGATTCTGACAAAAACTGCTCTGCAAATTCAGTAGAAGGACATGAAATAGCTGTCCTGGTACTTGACTCTTTTGAATTTTAACACAGTCTGGATCGAGTTCCTGTTTATCAGTTTAAAAATAGCAAGGTGAAATGCCACAAGCTTAATGAGCTTGTCAGAGTGGAAGTTAACTATTTGTTTCCAGTGAAAGCAGAACAAATGGGTGCCTTCTGGTACACAGCTGTCTGGCTTGCTACAGAACATGACAGCAGACATCAAAGCAACAGGATGAGACCATTCAGCCCATCAAAAATGACACAGTGCTATCTAAGTTAACAGGATCGAGAGTACTCAATAACAGAGCGCCTGCAGTCAGTCACATTATGCAAAGCAACGATTCACCATTTGCTGACTAAACATGCATTTGTCATCTATTCAGGGAGAATGTTCACTTGTCTTCGACCCCAGTGCTGTGGAATTAATATTCCAGTGGTGATCCAGTGGAATTTATGTATTTAGAATCAGCAAACAGGATGTTTTTGAAAGATGATGTATAGCATGACAGACTTCCATCAGCTAAATTGCCATGCAGCCTGGATGTGTTCATGCACACACTGGGGCTTCAATTTGATTCTGGGGAAAGGTAACAGTGGCACAATTCCCTTTCCGCTTGCAACAAGCGGAGGTTTACATCAAACCATAGAGTTGACTCATCTGTGATTCGAATGGCAAACAGGATGAATGAATGAAGAAAATGTGTTCAGAATAAAGCTGACATAATTGACATTATTTTAAACAGAATCAACTCCAACAGTTGAGATCTCCACAAGCGAATCTACATCATTCAACACAGCAGGGACATCCATGAGCTCAAATCCTACCCTGACATCCACTGAATCATCAACATCAGAAGGTACATTGCAGACAAAATGACTTAATTTACCCACATATCCAAGCAACATATTTTGTGATATATTGTAAATGACCACGAAAGGTGTTGTCCTGCAATTTATGTGGCACCAAATTTCCAAGATTGTGTAACTAATTTAATTGAAACTATTAAATTTCTAGACTTAGGGTGTATGAAGGAAAAGCAATGCTGAATAGAGCGAGCGATGGGAGCCAATTCATGATCAGCAAGATCTCTGAGAGAACAAGGAGGAATTAGCTAGAATGGATGATCCCTCTTGTTGATGATGTTTTGGGCTAAAGATTAGCCCAGGAAGTGTAGAGGCTGCAACTCGTATTGGTCCAATAACACAATTAAATTCAACCCCCCCAGCGTGAGACCAGCGATGCACTCTCAAAGTATTGTCACATCAGAGAGTCGATACAGACCATAGTGCAGGAATCTCTCTGCATTGCTGACCTCCAGCCTGGATCTCATGCCTGTGACGACTGTGTGGACTTGATGAGTGTCTGACTGAGATCTTTAGCGTTCAACCACTGAGCACAGACAGAATCGCAATGTATCATTTTGACGAGGGTGGACAGAAATATATTTACCTGCCCCTTTTTACATGTCAAAAACAATTGAGGAGATGTCACTGTGTCATAGCATGGGGGATTATTTAAGGAGATTCATTTGAAAGAGTTAAAAAGGAAGTGTCAACCTGAACTAACTGAGCTGATATTGAACAGGAACATTGACGACACGAGAGGCATCAACGTTAACCAGCAGTCCACACGTTTCAACCAATTCTGCAGAGACGTCCACAACAGGAGGTAAATGGGAGACATTGTGACTGGATAACTAAATGTCAATGTGGGTAGAAAGAATTTGAAAATGTAGATCTGGGAGGGTGGATCTGAATCTGGCAACCGTAGGTAAACTTGTAGATTTCAAATGGTCCGCAGTGAGAGTGGAATAGAAAATGTCAAATCCTCAATGTATGGTTCTGATGTTCTCAATGAGCTTGTCAAATTCCCTGTCTGACACAAAGTGACAGTTACAGATTTGTTGCCAGAGAAATCATTACACACGGGTCCCTTTTCGTGCACCGCTGTCTGCTTTGCGACAGAACGCAAGAGCATATGTGTCAGGAGCAGGATGAGGCCATTCAGCCAATCACACCCATTACGTCAAAAGTGAGACTGTGACATCTTTCCTCACCGTATTGAAAGTATTCAGTGACAGAGCGACCTGCACTGAGTCACATTATGCACACCAAAGATTCATCATATTCTGATTAAACTGTCTGTGTCCACAATTTGTCGAGAATGTTCCCTTGCCCTTGACCCCAGTGCTGTGGAGTAATCGTTTCAATGTCATCCAATGGAATGGATGTGTGTTAGAATGGACAAACAGGACATTTCTGAAAGATGACATGTGGCAGTGCAGTCCTCCCTCTGCTGACATCCCATGCAACCTGGATGTGTTCATGCACACACTGGGGCTTCAATTTGATTCTGGGTAAAGGTAACAGTGGCACAATTCCCTTTCCGCTTGCAACAAGCAGAAGTTTACATCAAACCGTAGAGTTGACTCAGCTGTGATTCGAATGGCAAACAGGATGAATGAATGAAGAAAATGTGTTCAGAATAAAGCTGACATAATTGACATTATTTTAAACAGAATCAACTCCAACAGTTGAGATCTCCACAAGCGAATCCACATCATTCAACACAGCAGGGACATCCATGAGCTCAAATCCTACCCTGACATCCACTGAATCATCAACATCAGAAGGTAAATTGCGGACAAAATGATTTAATTTACCCACATATCCAAGCAACATATTTTGTGATATATTGTAAATGACCACGAAAGGTGTTGTCCTGCAATTTATGTGGCACCAAATTTCCAAGATTGTGTAACTAATTTAATTGAAACTATTAAATTTCTAGACTTAGGGTGTATGAAGGAAAAGCAATGCTGAATAGAGCGAGCGATGGGAGCCAATTCATGATCAGTAAGATCTCTGAGAGAACAAGGAGGAATTAGCTAGAATGGATAATCCCTCTTGTTGATGATGTTTTGGGCTAAAGATTAGCCCAGGAAGTGTTGAGGCTCCAACTCGTATTGGTCCAATAACACAATTAAATTCAACCCCCCCAGCGTGAGACCAGCGATGCACTCTCAAAGTATTGTCACATCAGAGAGTCGATACAGACCATAGTGCAGAAATCTCTCTGCATTGCTGACCTCCAGCCTGGATCTCATGCCTGTGATGACTGTGTGGACTTGATGAGTGTCTGACTGAGATCTTTAGCGTTCAACCACTGAGCACAGACAGAATCGCAATGTATCATTTTGACGAGGGTGGACAGAAATATATTTACCTGCCCCTTTTTACATGTCAAAAACAATTGAGGAGATGTCACTGTGTCATAGCATGGGGGATTACTTAAGGAGATTCATTTGAAAGAGTTAAAAAGGAAGTGTCAACCTGAACTAACTGAGCTGATATTGAACAGGAACATTGACGACACGAGAGGCATCAACGTTAACCAGCAGTCCACACGTTTCAACCAATTCTGCAGAGACGTCCACAACAGGAGGTAAATGGGAGACATTGTGACTCTATAACTAAATGTCAATGTGGGAAGAAAGAATTTGAAAATGTCGATCTGGGAGGGTGGATCTGAATCTGGCAACCGTAGGGAAACTTGTAGATTTCAAATGGTCCGCAGTGAGAGTGGAATAGAAAATGTCAAATCCTCAATGTATGGTTCTGATGTTCTCAATGAGCTTGTCAAATTCCCTGTCTGACACAAAGGGACAGTTACTGATTTGTTGCCAGAGAAATCATTACACACAGGGGTCCCTTTACGTGCACAGCTGTCTGTTTTGCGACAGAACGCAAGAGCATATGTGTTAGGTGCAGGATGAGGCCATTCAGCCAATCACAGCCATTACGTCAAAAGTGAGACTGTGTCATCTTTCTTTAGCGTATTGAAAGTATTCAGTGACAGAGCGACCCGCACTGAGTCACATCATGCACACCAAAGATTCATCATATTCTGATTAAACTGTCTGTGTCCACAATTTGTCGAGAATGTTCCCTTGCCCTTGACCCCAGTGCTGTGGAGTAATCGTTTCAATGTCATCCAATGGAATGGATGTGTGTTAGAATGGACAAACAGGACATTTCTGAAAGATGACATGTGGCAGTGCAGTCCTCCCTCTGCTGACATCCCATGCAACCTGGATGTGTTCATGCACACACTGGGGCTTCAATTTGATTCTGGGGAAAGGTAACAGTGGCACAATTCCCCTTTCCGCTTGCAACAAGCTGAAATTTACATCAAAATGTTGAGGTGATGTAGCTGTGATTCGAATGGCAAACAGGATGAATGAATGAAGAAAATGTGTTCAGAATAAAGCTGACATAATTGACATTATTTTAAACAGAATCAACTCCAACAGTTGAGATCTCCACAAGCGAATCCACATCATTCAACACAGCAGGGACATCCATGAGCTCAAATCCTACCCTGACATCCACTGAATCATCAACATCAGAAGGTAAATTGCGGACAAAATGATTTAATTTACCCACATATCCAAGCAACATATTTTGTGATATATTGTAAATGACCACGAAAGGTGTTGTCCTGCAATTTATGTGGCACCAAATTTCCAAGATTGTGTAACTAATTTAATTGAAACTATTAAATTTCTAGACTTAGGGTGTATGAAGGAAAAGCAATGCTGAATAGAGCGAGCGATGGGAGCCAATTCATGATCAGTAAGATCTCTGAGAGAACAAGGAGGAATTAGCTAGAATGGATAATCCCTCTTGTTGATGATGTTTTGGGCTAAAGATTAGCCCAGGAAGTGTTGAGGCTACAACTCGAATTGGTCCAATAACACAATTAAATTCAACCCCCCCAGCGTGAGACCAGCGATGCACTCTCAAAGTATTGTCACATCAGAGAGTCGATACAGACCATAGTGCAGGAATCTCTCTGCATTGCTGACCTCCAGCCTGGATCTCATGCCTGTGATGACTGTGTGGACTTGATGAGTGTCTGACTGAGATCTTTAGCGTTCAACCACTGAGCACAGACAGAATCGCAATGTATCATTTTGATGAGGGTGGACAGAAATATATTTACCTGCCCCTTTTTACATGTCAAAAACAATTGAGGAGATGTCACTGTGTCATAGCATGGGGGATTACTTAAGGAGATTCATTTGAAAGAGTTAAAAAGGAAGTGTCAACCTGAACTAACTGAGCTGATATTGAACAGGAACATTGACGACACGAGAGGCATCAACGTTAACCAGCAGTCCACACGTTTCAACCAATTCTGCAGAGACGTCCACAACAGGAGGTAAATGGGAGACATTGTGACTCTATAACTAAATGGCAATGTGGGAAGCAAGAATTTGAAAATGTAGATCTGGGAGGGTGGATCTGAATCTGGCAACCGTAGGGAAACTTGTAGATTTCAAATGGTCCGCAGTGAGAGTGGAATAGAAAATGTCTTTTCCTCAATGTATGGTTCTGATGTTCTGAATGAGCTTGTCAAATTCCCTGTCTGACACAAAGGGACAGTTACTGATTTGTTGCCAGAGAAATCATTACACAGGGGTCCCTTTTCGTGCAACGCTGTCTGTTTTGCGACAGAACGCAAGAGCATATGTGTTAGGAGCAGGATGAGGCCATTCAGCCAATCACAGCCATTACGTCAAAAGTGAGACTGTGACATCTTTCCTCACCGTATTGAAAGTATTCAGTGACAGAGCGACCTGCACTGAGTCACATTATGCACACCAAAGATTCATCATATTCTGATTAAACTGTCTGTGTCCACAATTTGTTGAGAATGTTCCCTTGCCCTTGACCCCAGTGCTGTGGAGTAATCGTTTCAATGTCATCCAATGGAATGGATGTGTGTTAGAATGGACAAACAGGACATTTCTGAAAGATGACATGTGGCAGTGCAGTCCTCCCTCTGCTGACATCCCGTGCAACCTGGATGTGTTCATGCACACACTGGGGCTTCAGTTTGATTCTGGGTAAAGGTAACAGTGGCACAATTCCCTTTCCGCTTGCAACAAGCAGAAGTTTACATCAAACCGTAGAGTTGACTCATCTGTGATTCGAATGGCAAACAGGATGAATGAATGAAGAAAATGTGTTCAGAATAAAGCTGACATAATTGACATTATTTTAAACAGAATCAACTCCAACAGTTGAGATCTCCACAAGCGAATCCACATCATTCAACACAGCAGGGACATCCATGAGCTCAAATCCTACCCTGACATCCACTGAATCATCAACATCAGAAGGTAAATTGCGGACAAAATGATTTAATTTACCCACATATCCAAGCAACATATTTTGTGATATATTGTAAATGACCACGAAAGGTGTTGTCCTGCAATTTATGTGGCACCAAATTTCCAAGATTGTGTAACTAATTTAATTGAAACTATTAAATTTCTAGACTTAGGGTGTATGAAGGAAAAGCAATGCTGAATAGAGCGAGCGATGGGAGCCAATTCATGATCAGCAAGATCTCTGAGAGAACAAGGAGGAATTAGCTAGAATGGATAATCCCTCTTGTTGATGATGTTTTGGGCTAAAGATTAGCCCAGGAAGTGTTGAGGCTCCAACTCGTATTGGTCCAATAACACAATTAAATTCAACCCCCCCAGCGTGAGACCAGCGATGCACTCTCAAAGTATTGTCACATCAGAGAGTCGATACAGACCATAGTGCAGGAATCTCTCTGCATTGCTGACCTCCAGCCTGGATCTCATGCCTGTGACGACTGTGTGGACTTGATGAGTGTCTGACTGAGATCTTTAGCGTTCAACCACTGAGCACAGACAGAATCGCAATGTATCATTTTGATGAGGGTGGACAGAAATATATTTACCTGCCCCTTTTTACATGTCAAAAACAATTGAGGAGATGTCACTGTGTCATAGCATGGGGGATTACTTAAGGAGATTCATTTGAAAGAGTTAAAAAGGAAGTGTCAACCTGAACTAACTGAGCTGATATTGAACAGGAACATTGACGACACGAGAGGCATCAACGTTAACCAGCAGTCCACACGTTTCAACCAATTCTGCAGAGACGTCCACAACAGGAGGTAAATGGGAGACATTGTGACTCTATAACTAAATGTCAATGTGGGAAGAAAGAATTTGAAAATGTCGATCTGGGAGGGTGGATCTGAATCTGGCAACCGTAGGGAAACTTGTAGATTTCAAATGGTCCGCAGTGAGAGTGGAATAGAAAATGTCAAATCCTCAATGTATGGTTCTGATGTTCTGAATGAGCTTGTCAAATTCCCTGTCTGACACAAAGGGACAGTTACTGATTTGTTGCCAGAGAAATCATTACACACAGGGGTCCCTTTACGTGCACAGCTGTCTGTTTTGCGACAGAACGCAAGAGCATATGTGTTAGGAGCAGGATGAGGCCATTCAGCCAATCACAGCCATTACGTCAAAAGTGAGACTGTGTGATCTTTCTTTAGCGTATTGAAAGTATTCAGTGACAGAGCGACCCGCACTGAGTCACATCATGCACACCAAAGATTCATCATATTCTGATTAAACTGTCTGTGTCCACAATTTGTCGAGAATGTTCCCTTGCCCTTGACCCCAGTGCTGTGGAGTAATCGTTTCAATGTCATCCAATGGAATGGATGTGTGTTAGAATGGACAAACAGGACATTTCTGAAAGATGACATGTGGCAGTGCAGTCCTCCCTCTGCTGACATCCCATGCAACCTGGATGTGTTCATGCACACACTGGGGCTTCAATTTGATTCTGGGGAAAGGTAACAGTGGCACAATTCCCCTTTCCGCTTGCAACAAGCTGAAATTTACATCAAAATGTTGAGGTGATGTAGCTGTGATTCGAATGGCAAACAGGATGAATGAATGAAGAAAATGTGTTCAGAATAAAGCTGACATAATTGACATTATTTTAAACAGAATCAACTCCAACAGTTGAGATCTCCACAAGCGAATCCACATCATTCAACACAGCAGGGACATCCATGAGCTCAAATCCTACCCTGACATCCACTGAATCATCAACATCAGAAGGTAAATTGCGGACAAAATGATTTAATTTACCCACATATCCAAGCAACATATTTTGTGATATATTGTAAATGACCACGAAAGGTGTTGTCCTGCAATTTATGTGGCACCAAATTTCCAAGATTGTGTAACTAATTTAATTGAAACTATTAAATTTCTAGACTTAGGGTGTATGAAGGAAAAGCAATGCTGAATAGAGCGAGCGATGGGAGCCAATTCATGATCAGTAAGATCTCTGAGAGAACAAGGAGGAATTAGCTAGAATGGATAATCCCTCTTGTTGATGATGTTTTGGGCTAAAGATTAGCCCAGGAAGTGTTGAGGCTACAACTCGAATTGGTCCAATAACACAATTAAATTCAACCCCCCCAGCGTGAGACCAGCGATGCACTCTCAAAGTATTGTCACATCAGAGAGTCGATACAGACCATAGTGCAGGAATCTCTCTGCATTGCTGACCTCCAGCCTGGATCTCATGCCTGTGATGACTGTGTGGACTTGATGAGTGTCTGACTGAGATCTTTAGCGTTCAACCACTGAGCACAGACAGAATCGCAATGTATCATTTTGATGAGGGTGGACAGAAATATATTTACCTGCCCCTTTTTACATGTCAAAAACAATTGAGGAGATGTCACTGTGTCATAGCATGGGGGATTACTTAAGGAGATTCATTTGAAAGAGTTAAAAAGGAAGTGTCAACCTGAACTAACTGAGCTGATATTGAACAGGAACATTGACGACACGAGAGGCATCAACGTTAACCAGCAGTCCACACGTTTCAACCAATTCTGCAGAGACGTCCACAACAGGAGGTAAATGGGAGACATTGTGACTGGATAACTAAATGTCAATGTGGGAAGAAAGAATTTGAAAATGTAGATCTGGGAGGGTGGATCTGAATCTGGCAACCGTAGGTAAACTTGTAGATTTCAAATGGTCCGCAGTGAGAATGGAATAGAAAATGTCTTTTCCTCAATGTATGGTTCTGATGTTCTGAATGAGCTTGTCAAATTCCCTGTCTGACACAAAGGGACAGTTACTGATTTGTTGCCAGAGAAATCATTACACAGGGGTCCCTTTTCGTGCAACGCTGTCTGTTTTGCGACAGAACGCAAGAGCATATGTGTTAGGAGCAGGATGAGGCCATTCAGCCAATCACAGCCATTACGTCAAAAGTGAGACTGTGACATCTTTCCTCACCGTATTGAAAGTATTCAGTGACAGAGCGACCTGCACTGAGTCACATCATGCACACCAAAGATTCATCATATTCTGATTAAACTGTCTGTGTCCACAATTTGTTGAGAATGTTCCCTTGCCCTTGACCCCAGTGCTGTGGAGTAATCGTTTCAATGTCATCCAATGGAATGGATGTGTGTTAGAATGGACAAACAGGACATTTCTGAAAGATGACATGTGGCAGTGCAGTCCTCCCTCTGCTGACATCCCGTGCAACCTGGATGTGTTCATGCACACACTGGGGCTTCAATTTGATTCTGGGGAAAGGTAACAGTGGCACAATTCCCTTTCCGCTTGCAACAAGCAGAAGTTTACATCAAACCGTAGAGTTGACTCAGCTGTGATTCGAATGGCAAACAGGATGAATGAATGAAGAAAATGTGTTCAGAATAAAGCTGACATAATTGACATTATTTTAAACAGAATCAACTCCAACAGTTGAGATCTCCACAAGCGAATCCACATCATTCAACACAGCAGGGACATCCATGAGCTCAAATCCTACCCTGACATCCACTGAATCATCAACATCAGAAGGTAAATTGCAGGCAAAATGACTTAATTTACCCACATATCCAAGCAACATATTTTGTGATATATTGTAAATGACCACGAAAGGTGTTGTCCTGCAATTTATGTGGCACCAAATTTCCAAGATTGTGTAACTAATTTAATTGAAACTATTAAATTTCTAGACTTAGGGTGTATGAAGGAAAAGCAATGCTGAATAGAGCGAGCGATGGGAGCCAATTCATGATCAGTAAGATCTCTGAGAGAACAAGGAGGAATTAGCTAGAATGGATAATCCCTCTTGTTGATGATGTTTTGGGCTAAAGATTAGCCCAGGAAGTGTTGAGGCTACAACTCGAATTGGTCCAATAACACAATTAAATTCAACCCCCCCAGCGTGAGACCAGCGATGCACTCTCAAAGTATTGTCACATCAGAGAGTCGATGCAGACCATAGTGCAGGAATCTCTCTGCATTGCTGACCTCCAGCCTGGATCTCATGCCTGTGATGACTGTGTGGACTTGATGAGTGTCTGACTGAGATCTTTAGCGTTCAACCACTGAGCACAGACAGAATCGCAATGTATCATTTTGATGAGGGTGGACAGAAATATATTTACCTGCCCCTTTTTACATGTCAAAAACAATTGAGGAGATGTCACTGTGTCATAGCATGGGGGATTACTTAAGGAGATTCATTTGAAAGAGTTAAAAAGGAAGTGTCAACCTGAACTAACTGAGCTGATATTGAACAGGAACATTGACGACACGAGAGGCATCAACGTTAACCAGCAGTCCACACGTTTCAACCAATTCTGCAGAGACGTCCACAACAGGAGGTAAATGGGAGACATTGTGACTCTATAACTAAATGTCAATGTGGGAAGAAAGAATTTGAAAATGTAGATCTGGGAGGGTGGATCTGAATCTGGCAACCGTAGGGAAACTTGTAGATTTCAAATGGTCCGCAGTGAGAGTGGAATAGAAAATGTCAAATCCTCAATGTATGGTTCTGATGTTCTCAATGAGCTTGTCAAATTCCCTGTCTGACACAAAGGGACAGTTACTGATTTGTTGCCAGAGAAATCATTACACACAGGGGTCCCTTTACGTGCACAGCTGTCTGTTTTGCGACAGAACGCAAGAGCATATGTGTTAGGAGCAGGATGAGGCCATTCAGCCAATCACACCCATTACGTCAAAAGTGAGACTGTGTCATCTTTCTTTAGCGTATTGAAAGTATTCAGTGACAGAGCGAACCGCACTGAGTCACATCATGCACACCAAAGATTCATCATATTCTGATTAAACTGTCTGTGTCCACAATTTGTCGAGAATGTTCCCTTGCCCTTGACCCCAGTGCTGTGGAGTAATCGTTTCAATGTCATCCAATGGAATGGATGTGTGTTAGAATGGACAAACAGGACATTTCTGAAAGATGACATGTGGCAGTGCAGTCCTCCCTCTGCTGACATCCCATGCAACCTGGATGTGTTCATGCACACACTGGGGCTTCAATCTGATTCTGGGTAAAGGTAACAGTGGCACAATTCCCCTTTCCGCTTGCAACAAGCTGAAATTTACATCAAAATGTTGAGGTGATGTAGCTGTGATTCGAATGGCAAACAGGATGAATGAATGAAGAAAATGTGTTCAGAATAAAGCTGACATAATTGACATTATTTTAAACAGAATCAACTCCAACAGTTGAGATCTCCACAAGCGAATCCACATCATTCAACACAGCAGGGACATCCATGAGCTCAAATCCTACCCTGACATCCACTGAATCATCAACATCAGAAGGTAAATTGCGGACAAAATGATTTAATTTACCCACATATCCAAGCAACATATTTTGTGATATATTGTAAATGACCACGAAAGGTGTTGTCCTGCAATTTATGTGGCACCAAATTTCCAAGATTGTGTAACTAATTTAATTGAAACTATTAAATTTCTAGACTTAGGGTGTATGAAGGAAAAGCAATGCTGAATAGAGCGAGCGATGGGAGCCAATTCATGATCAGTAAGATCTCTGAGAGAACAAGGAGGAATTAGCTAGAATGGATAATCCCTCTTGTTGATGATGTTTTGGGCTAAAGATTAGCCCAGGAAGTGTTGAGGCTACAACTCGAATTGGTCCAATAACACAATTAAATTCAACCCCCCCAGCGTGAGACCAGCGATGCACTCTCAAAGTATTGACACATCAGAGAGTCGATACAGACCATAGTGCAGGAATCTCTCTGCATTGCTGACCTCCAGCCTGGATCTCATGCCTGTGATGACTGTGTGGACTTGATGAGTGTCTGACTGAGATCTTTAGCGTTCAACCACTGAGCACAGACAGAATCGCAATGTATCATTTTGATGAGGGTGGACAGAAATATATTTACCTGCCCCTTTTTACATGTCAAAAACAATTGAGGAGATGTCACTGTGTCATAGCATGGGGGATTACTTAAGGAGATTCATTTGAAAGAGTTAAAAAGGAAGTGTCAACCTGAACTAACTGAGCTGATATTGAACAGGAACATTGACGACACGAGAGGCATCAACGTTAACCAGCAGTCCACACGTTTCAACCAATTCTGCAGAGACGTCCACAACAGGAGGTAAATGGGAGACATTGTGACTCTATAACTAAATGGCAATGTGGGAAGCAAGAATTTGAAAATGTAGATCTGGGAGGGTGGATCTGAATCTGGCAACCGTAGGGAAACTTGTAGATTTCAAATGGTCCGCAGTGAGAGTGGAATAGAAAATGTCTTTTCCTCAATGTATGGTTCTGATGTTCTCAATGAGCTTGTCAAATTCCCTGTCTGACACAAAGGGACAGTTACTGATTTGTTGCCAGAGAAATCATTACACAGGGGTCCCTTTTCGTGCAACGCTGTCTGTTTTGCGACAGAACGCAAGAGCATATGTGTTAGGAGCAGGATGAGGCCATTCAGCCAATCACAGCCATTACGTCAAAAGTGAGACTGTGACATCTTTCCTCACCGTATTGAAAGTATTCAGTGACAGAGCGACCTGCACTGAGTCACATCATGCACACCAAAGATTCATCATATTCTGATTAAACTGTCTGTGTCCACAATTTGTTGAGAATGTTCCCTTGCCCTTGACCCCAGTGCTGTGGAGTAATCGTTTCAATGTCATCCAATGGAATGGATGTGTGTTAGAATGGACAAACAGGACATTTCTGAAAGATGACGTGTGGCAGTGCAGTCCTCCCTCTGCTGACATCCCGTGCAACCTGGATGTGTTCATGCACACACTGGGGCTTCAATTTGATTCTGGGGAAAGGTAACAGTGGCACAATTCCCTTTCCGCTTGCAACAAGCAGAAGTTTACATCAAACCGTAGAGTTGACTCAGCTGTGATTCGAATGGCAAACAGGATGAATGAATGAAGAAAATGTGTTCAGAATAAAGCTGACATAATTGACATTATTTTAAACAGAATCAACTCCAACAGTTGAGATCTCCACAAGCGAATCCACATCATTCAACACAGCAGGGACATCCATGAGCTCAAATCCTACCCTGACATCCACTGAATCATCAACATCAGAAGGTAAATTGCGGACAAAATGATTTAATTTACCCACATATCCAAGCAACATATTTTGTGATATATTGTAAATGACCACGAAAGGTGTTGTCCTGCAATTTATGTGGCACCAAATTTCCAAGATTGTGTAACTAATTTAATTGAAACTATTAAATTTCTAGACTTAGGGTGTATGAAGGAAAAGCAATGCTGAATAGAGCGAGCGATGGGAGCCAATTCATGATCAGTAAGATCTCTGAGAGAACAAGGAGGAATTAGCTAGAATGGATAATCCCTCTTGTTGATGATGTTTTGGGCTAAAGAATAGCCCAGGAAGTGTTGAGGCTACAACTCGAATTGGTCCAATAACACAATTAAATTCAACCCCCCCAGCGTGAGACCAGCGATGCACTCTCAAAGTATTGTCACATCAGAGAGTCGATACAGACCATAGTGCAGGAATCTCTCTGCATTGCTGACCTCCAGCCTGGATCTCATGCCTGTGATGACTGTGTGGACTTGATGAGTGTCTGACTGAGATCTTTAGCGTTCAACCACTGAGCACAGACAGAATCGCAATGTATCATTTTGATGAGGGTGGACAGAAATATATTTACCTACCCCTTTTTACATGTCAAAAACAATTGAGGAGATGTCACTGTGTCATAGCATGGGGGATTACTTAAGGAGATTCATTTGAAAGAGTTAAAAAGGAAGTGTCAACCTGAACTAACTGAGCTGATATTGAACAGGAACATTGACGACACGAGAGGCATCAACGTTAACCAGCAGTCCACACGTTTCAACCAATTCTGCAGAGACGTCCACAACAGGAGGTAAATGGGAGACATTGTGACTGGATAACTAAATGTCAATGTGGGAAGCAAGAATTTGAAAATGTAGATCTGGGAGGGTGGATCTGAATCTGGCAACCGTAGGGAAACTTGTAGATTTCAAATGGTCCGCAGTGAGAATGGAATAGAAAATGTCTTTTCCTCAATGTATGGTTCTGATGTTCTCAATGAGCTTGTCAAATTCCCTGTCTGACACAAAGGGACAGTTACTGATTTGTTGCCAGAGAAATCATTACACAGGGGTCCCTTTTCGTGCAACGCTGTCTGTTTTGCGACAGAACGCAAGAGCATATGTGTTAGGAGCAGGATGAGGCCATTCAGCCAATCACAGCCATTACGTCAAAAGTGAGACTGTGACATCTTTCCTCACCGTATTGAAAGTATTCAGTGACAGAGCGACCTGCACTGAGTCACATCATGCACACCAAAGATTCATCATATTCTGATTAAACTGTCTGTGTCCACAATTTGTTGAGAATGTTCCCTTGCCCTTGACCCCAGTGCTGTGGAGTAATCGTTTCAATGTCATCCAATGGAATGGATGTGTGTTAGAATGGACAAACAGGACATTTCTGAAAGATGACATGTGGCAGTGCAGTCCTCCCTCTGCTGACATCCCATGCAACCTGGATGTGTTAATTCACACACTGGGGCTTCAGTTTGATTCTGGGTAAAGGTAACAGTGGCACAATTCCCTTTCCGCTTGCAACAAGCAGAAGTTTACATCAAACCGTAGAGTTGACTCAACTGTGATTCGAATGGCAAACAGGATGAATGAATGAAGAAAATGTGTTCAGAATAAAGCTGACATAATTGACATTATTTCAAACAGAATCAACTCCAACAGTTGAGATCTCCACAAGCGAATCCACATCATTCAACACAGCAGGGACATCCATGAGCTCAAATCCTACCCTGACATCCACTGAATCATCAACATCAGAAGGTAAATTGCGGACAAAATGATTTAATTTACCCACATATCCAAGCAACATATTTTGTGATATATTGTAAATGACCACGAAAGGTGTTGTCCTGCAATTTATGTGGCACCAAATTTCCAAGATTGTGTAACTAATTTAATTGAAACTATTAAATTTCTAGACTTAGGGTGTATGAAGGAAAAGCAATGCTGAATAGAGCGAGCGATGGGAGCCAATTCATGATCAGTAAGATCTCTGAGAGAACAAGGAGGAATTAGCTAGAATGGATAATCCCTCTTGTTGATGATGTTTTGGGCTAAAGAATAGCCCAGGAAGTGTTGAGGCTCCAACTCGTATTGGTCCAATAACACAATTAAATTCAACCCCCCCAGCGTGAGACCAGCGATGCACTCTCAAAGTATTGTCACATCAGAGAGTCGATACAGACCATAGTGCAGAAATCTCTCTGCATTGCTGACCTCCAGCCTGGATCTCATGCCTGTGATGACTGTGTGGACTTGATGAGTGTCTGACTGAGATCTTTAGCGTTCAACCACTGAGCACAGACAGAATCGCAATGTATCATTTTGATGAGGGTGGACAGAAATATATTTACCTGCCCCTTTTTACATGTCAAAAACAATTGAGGAGATGTCACTGTGTCATAGCATGGGGGATTACTTAAGGAGATTCATTTGAAAGAGTTAAAAAGGAAGTGTCAACCTGAACTAACTGAGCTGATATTGAACAGGAACATTGACGACACGAGAGGCATCAACGTTAACCAGCAGTCCACACGTTTCAACCAATTCTGCAGAGACGTCCACAACAGGAGGTAAATGGGAGACATTGTGACTCTATAACTAAATGTCAATGTGGGAAGAAAGAATTTGAAAATGTAGATCTGGGAGGGTGGATCTGAATCTGGCAACCGTAGGGAAACTTGTAGATTTCAAATGGTCCGCAGTGAGAGTGGAATAGAAAATGTCAAATCCTCAATGTATGGTTCTGATGTTCTCAATGAGCTTGTCAAATTCCCTGTCTGACACAAAGGGACAGTTACTGATTTGTTGCCAGAGAAATCATTACACACAGGGGTCCCTTTACGTGCACAGCTGTCTGTTTTGCGACAGAACGCAAGAGCATATGTGTTAGGAGCAGGATGAGGCCATTCAGCCAATCACACCCATTACGTCAAAAGTGAGACTGTGTCATCTTTCTTTAGCGTATTGAAAGTATTCAGTGACAGAGCGACCCGCACTGAGTCACATTATGCACACCAAAGATTCATCATATTCTGATTAAACTGTCTGTGTCCACAATTTGTCGAGAATGTTCCCTTGCCCTTGACCCCAGTGCTGTGGAGTAATCGTTTCAATGTCATCCAATGGAATGGATGTGTGTTAGAATGGACAAACAGGACATTTCTGAAAGATGACATGTGGCAGTGCAGTCCTCCCTCTGCTGACATCCCATGCAACCTGGATGTGTTCATTCACACACTGGGGCTTCAATTTGATTCTGGGGAAAGGTAACAGTGGCACAATTCCCCTTTCCGCTTGCAACAAGCTGAAATTTACATCAAAATGTTGAGGTGATGTAGCTGTGATTCGAATGGCAAACAGGATGAATGAATGAAGAAAATGTGTTCAGAATAAAGCTGACATAATTGACATTATTTTAAACAGAATCAACTCCAACAGTTGAGATCTCCACAAGCGAATCCACATCATTCAACACAGCAGGGACATCCATGAGCTCAAATCCTACCCTGACATCCACTGAATCATCAACATCAGAAGGTAAATTGCGGACAAAATGATTTAATTTACCCACATATCCAAGCAACATATTTTGTGATATATTGTAAATGACCACGAAAGGTGTTGTCCTGCAATTTATGTGGCACCAAATTTCCAAGATTGTGTAACTAATTTAATTGAAACTATTAAATTTCTAGACTTAGGGTGTATGAAGGAAAAGCAATGCTGAATAGAGCGAGCGATGGGAGCCAATTCATGATCAGTAAGATCTCTGAGAGAACAAGGAGGAATTAGCTAGAATGGATAATCCCTCTTGTTGATGATGTTTTGGGCTAAAGATTAGCCCAGGAAGTGTTGAGGCTACAACTCGAATTGGTCCAATAACACAATTAAATTCAACCCCCCCAGCGTGAGACCAGCGATGCACTCTCAAAGTATTGACACATCAGAGAGTCGATACAGACCATAGTGCAGGAATCTCCCTGCATTGCTGACCTCCAGCCTGGATCTCATGCCTGTGATGACTGTGTGGACTTGATGAGTGTCTGACTGAGATCTTTAGCGTTCAACCACTGAGCACAGACAGAATCGCAATGTATCATTTTGATGAGGGTGGACAGAAATATATTTACCTGCCCCTTTTTACATGTCAAAAACAATTGAGGAGATGTCACTGTGTCATAGCATGGGGGATTACTTAAGGAGATTCATTTGAAAGAGTTAAAAAGGAAGTGTCAACCTGAACTAACTGAGCTGATATTGAACAGGAACATTGACGACACGAGAGGCATCAACGTTAACCAGCAGTCCACACGTTTCAACCAATTCTGCAGAGACGTCCACAACAGGAGGTAAATGGGAGACATTGTGACTGGATAACTAAATGTCATTGTGGGAAGCAAGAATTTGAAAATGTAGATCTGGGAGGGTGGATCTGAATCTGGCAACCGTAGGGAAACTTGTAGATTTCAAATGGTCCGCAGTGAGAATGGAATAGAAAATGTCTTTTCCTCAATGTATGGTTCTGATGTTCTCAATGAGCTTGTCAAATTCCCTGTCTGACACAAAGGGACAGTTACTGATTTGTTGCCAGAGAAATCATT
Organism: Stegostoma tigrinum; assembly: GCF_030684315.1. Taxonomy (NCBI): domain Eukaryota; kingdom Metazoa; phylum Chordata; class Chondrichthyes; order Orectolobiformes; family Stegostomatidae; genus Stegostoma; species Stegostoma tigrinum. The sequence goes on from NC_081398.1 coordinate 3,087,265, forward strand.
ACACAGGGGTCCCTTTTCGTGCAACGCTGTCTGTTTTGCGACAGAACGCAAGAGCATATGTGTTAGGAGCAGGATGAGGCCATTCAGCCAATCACAGCCATTACGTCAAAAGTGAGACTGTGACATCTTTCCTCACCGTATTGAAAGTATTCAGTGACAGAGCGACCTGCACTGAGTCACATCATGCACACCAAAGATTCATCATATTCTGATTAAACTGTCTGTGTCCACAATTTGTTGAGAATGTTCCCTTGCCCTTGACCCCAGTGCTGTGGAGTAATCGTTTCAATGTCATCCAATGGAATGGATGTGTGTTAGAATGGACAAACAGGACATTTCTGAAAGATGACATGTGGCAGTGCAGTCCTCCCTCTGCTGACATCCCATGCAACCTGGATGTGTTCATGCACACACTGGGGCTTCAGTTTGATTCTGGGTAAAGGTAACAGTGGCACAATTCCCTTTCCGCTTGCAACAAGCAGAAGTTTACATCAAACCGTAGAGTTGACTCAACTGTGATTCGAATGGCAAACAGGATGAATGAATGAAGAAAATGTGTTCAGAATAAAGCTGACATAATTGACATTATTTTAAACAGAATCAACTCCAACAGTTGAGATCTCCACAAGCGAATCCACATCATTCAACACAGCAGGGACATCCATGAGCTCAAATCCTACCCTGACATCCACTGAATCATCAACATCAGAAGGTAAATTGCGGACAAAATGATTTAATTTACCCACATATCCAAGCAACATATTTTGTGATATATTGTAAATGACCACGAAAGGTGTTGTCCTGCAATTTATGTGGCACCAAATTTCCAAGATTGTGTAACTAATTTAATTGAAACTATTAAATTTCTAGACTTAGGGTGTATGAAGGAAAAGCAATGCTGAATAGAGCGAGCGATGGGAGCCAATTCATGATCAGTAAGATCTCTGAGAGAACAAGGAGGAATTAGCTAGAATGGATAATCCCTCTTGTTGATGATGTTTTGGGCTAAAGAATAGCCCAGGAAGTGTTGAGGCTCCAACTCGTATTGGTCCAATAACACAATTAAATTCAACCCCCCCAGCGTGAGACCAGCGATGCACTCTCAAAGTATTGTCACATCAGAGAGTCGATACAGACCATAGTGCAGAAATCTCTCTGCATTGCTGACCTCCAGCCTGGATCTCATGCCTGTGATGACTGTGTGGACTTGATGAGTGTCTGACTGAGATCTTTAGCGTTCAACCACTGAGCACAGACAGAATCGCAATGTATCATTTTGATGAGGGTGGACAGAAATATATTTACCTGCCCCTTTTTACATGTCAAAAACAATTGAGGAGATGTCACTGTGTCATAGCATGGGGGATTACTTAAGGAGATTCATTTGAAAGAGTTAAAAAGGAAGTGTCAACCTGAACTAACTGAGCTGATATTGAACAGGAACATTGACGACACGAGAGGCATCAACGTTAACCAGCAGTCCACACGTTTCAACCAATTCTGCAGAGACGTCCACAACAGGAGGTAAATGGGAGACATTGTGACTCTATAACTAAATGTCAATGTGGGAAGAAAGAATTTGAAAATGTAGATCTGGGAGGGTGGATCTGAATCTGGCAACCGTAGGGAAACTTGTAGATTTCAAATGGTCCGCAGTGAGAGTGGAATAGAAAATGTCAAATCCTCAATGTATGGTTCTGATGTTCTCAATGAGCTTGTCAAATTCCCTGTCTGACACAAAGGGACAGTTACTGATTTGTTGCCAGAGAAATCATTACACACAGGGGTCCCTTTACGTGCACAGCTGTCTGTTTTGCGACAGAACGCAAGAGCATATGTGTTAGGAGCAGGATGAGGCCATTCAGCCAATCACAGCCATTACGTCAAAAGTGAGACTGTGTCATCTTTCTTTAGCGTATTGAAAGTATTCAGTGACAGAGCGACCCGCACTGAGTCACATTATGCACACCAAAGATTCATCATATTCTGATTAAACTGTCTGTGTCCACAATTTGTCGAGAATGTTCCCTTGCCCTTGACCCCAGTGCTGTGGAGTAATCGTTTCAATGTCATCCAATGGAATGGATGTGTGTTAGAATGGACAAACAGGACATTTCTGAAAGATGACATGTGGCAGTGCAGTCCTCCCTCTGCTGACATCCCATGCAACCTGGATGTGTTCATTCACACACTGGGGCTTCAATTTGATTCTGGGGAAAGGTAACAGTGGCACAATTCCCCTTTCCGCTTGCAACAAGCTGAAATTTACATCAAAATGTTGAGGTGATGTAGCTGTGATTCGAATGGCAAACAGGATGAATGAATGAAGAAAATGTGTTCAGAATAAAGCTGACATAATTGACATTATTTTAAACAGAATCAACTCCAACAGTTGAGATCTCCACAAGCGAATCCACATCATTCAACACAGCAGGGACATCCATGAGCTCAAATCCTACCCTGACATCCACTGAATCATCAACATCAGAAGGTAAATTGCGGACAAAATGATTTAATTTACCCACATATCCAAGCAACATATTTTGTGATATATTGTAAATGACCACGAAAGGTGTTGTCCTGCAATTTATGTGGCACCAAATTTCCAAGATTGTGTAACTAATTTAATTGAAACTATTAAATTTCTAGACTTAGGGTGTATGAAGGAAAAGCAATGCTGAATAGAGCGAGCGATGGGAGCCAATTCATGATCAGTAAGATCTCTGAGAGAACAAGGAGGAATTAGCTAGAATGGATAATCCCTCTTGTTGATGATGTTTTGGGCTAAAGATTAGCCCAGGAAGTGTTGAGGCTACAACTCGAATTGGTCCAATAACACAATTAAATTCAACCCCCCCAGCGTGAGACCAGCGATGCACTCTCAAAGTATTGTCACATCAGAGAGTCGATACAGACCATAGTGCAGGAATCTCCCTGCATTGCTGACCTCCAGCCTGGATCTCATGCCTGTGATGACTGTGTGGACTTGATGAGTGTCTGACTGAGATCTTTAGCGTTCAACCACTGAGCACAGACAGAATCGCAATGTATCATTTTGATGAGGGTGGACAGAAATATATTTACCTGCCCCTTTTTACATGTCAAAAACAATTGAGGAGATGTCACTGTGTCATAGCATGGGGGATTACTTAAGGAGATTCATTTGAAAGAGTTAAAAAGGAAGTGTCAACCTGAACTAACTGAGCTGATATTGAACAGGAACATTGACGACACGAGAGGCATCAACGTTAACCAGCAGTCCACACGTTTCAACCAATTCTGCAGAGACGTCCACAACAGGAGGTAAATGGGAGACATTGTGACTGGATAACTAAATGTCAATGTGGGAAGAAAGAATTTGAAAATGTAGATCTGGGAGGGTGGATCTGAATCTGGCAACCGTAGGTAAACTTGTAGATTTCAAATGGTCCGCAGTGAGAGTGGAATAGAAAATGTCAAATCCTCAATGTATGGTTCTGATGTTCTCAATGAGCTTGTCAAATTCCCTGTCTGACACAAAGGGACATTTACTGATTTGTTGCCAGAGAAATCATTACACACAGGGGTCCCTTTTCGTGCACCGCTGTCTGTTTTGCGACAGAACGCAAGAGCATATGTGTTAGGAGCAGGATGAGCCATTCAGCCAATCACAGCCATTACGTCAAAAGTGAGACTGTGTCATCTTTCTTCACCGTATTGAAAGTATTCAGTGACAGAGCGACCTGCACTGAGTCACATTATGCACACCAAAGATTCTTCATATTCTGATTAAACTGTCTGTGTCCACAATTTGTCGAGAATGTTCCCTTGCCCTTGACTCCAGTGCTATGGAATAATCGTTTCAATGTCATCCAATGGAATGGATGTGTGTTAGAATGGACAAACAGGACATTTCTGAAAGATGACATGTGGCAGTGCAGTCCTCCCTCTGCTGACATCCCATGCAACCTGGATGTGTTCATTCACACACTGGGGCTTCAGTTTGATTCTGGGGAAAGGTAACAGTGGCACAATTCCCTTTCCGCTTGCAACAAGCTGAAATTTACATCAAAATGTTGAGGTGATGTAGCTGTGATTCGAATGGCAAACAGGATGAATGAATGAAGAAAATGTGTTCAGAATAAAGCTGACATAATTGACATTATTTTAAACAGAATCAACTCCAACAGTTGAGATCTCCACAAGCGAATCTACATCATTCAACACAGCAGGGACATCCATGAGCTCAAATCCTACCCTGACATCCACTGAATCATCAACATCAGAAGGTAAATTGCGGACAAAATGATTTAATTTACCCACATATCCAAGCAACATATTTTGTGATATATTGTAAATGACCACGAAAGGTGTTGTCCTGCAATTTATGTGGCACCAAATTTCCAAGATTGTGTAACTAATTTAATTGAAACTATTAAATTTCTAGACTTAGGGTGTATGAAGGAAAAGCAATGCTGAATAGAGCGAGCGATGGGAGCCAATTCATGATCAGTAAGATCTCTGAGAGAACAAGGAGGAATTAGCTAGAATGGATGATCCCTCTTGTTGATGATGTTTTGGGCTAAAGAATAGCCCAGGAAGTGTTGAGGCTCCAACTCGTATTGGTCCAATAACACAATTAAATTCAACCCCCCCAGCGTGAGACCAGCGATGCACTCTCAAAGTATTGTCACATCAGAGAGTCGATACAGACCATAGTGCAGAAATCTCTCTGCATTGCTGACCTCCAGCCTGGATCTCATGCCTGTGATGACTGTGTGGACTTGATGAGTGTCTGACTGAGATCTTTAGCGTTCAACCACTGAGCACAGACAGAATCGCAATGTATCATTTTGATGAGGGTGGACAGAAATATATTTACCTGCCCCTTTTTACATGTCAAAAACAATTGAGGAGATGTCACTGTGTCATAGCATGGGGGATTACTTAAGGAGATTCATTTGAAAGAGTTAAAAAGGAAGTGTCAACCTGAACTAACTGAGCTGATATTGAACAGGAACATTGACGACACGAGAGGCATCAACGTTAACCAGCAGTCCACACGTTTCAACCAATTCTGCAGAGACGTCCACAACAGGAGGTAAATGGGAGACATTGTGACTCTATAACTAAATGTCAATGTGGGAAGAAAGAATTTGAAAATGTAGATCTGGGAGGGTGGATCTGAATCTGGCAACCGTAGGGAAACTTGTAGATTTCAAATGGTCCGCAGTGAGAGTGGAATAGAAAATGTCAAATCCTCAATGTATGGTTCTGATGTTCTCAATCAGCTTGTCAAATTCCCTGTCTGACACAAAGGGACACTTACTGATTTGTTGCCAGAGAAATCATTACACACAGGGGTCCCTTTACGTGCATAGCTGTCTGTTTTGCGACAGAACGCAAGAGCATATGTGTTAGGAGCAGGATGAGGCCATTCAGCCAATCACACCCATTACGTCAAAAGTGAGACTGTGTCATCTTTCTTTAGCGTATTGAAAGTATTCAGTGACAGAGCGACCCGCACTGAGTCACATTATGCACACCAAAGATTCATCATATTCTGATTAAACTGTCTGTGTCCACAATTTGTCGAGAATGTTCCCTTGCCCTTGACCCCAGTGCGATGGAATAATCGTTTCATTGTCATCCAATGGAATGGATGTGTGTTAGAATGGACAAACAGGACATTTCTGAAAGATGACATGTGGCAGTGCAGTCCTCCCTCTGCTGACATCCCATGCAACCTGGATGTGTTCATTCACACACTGGGGCTTCAATTTGATTCTGGGGAAAGGTAACAGTGGCACAATTCCCCTTTCCGCTTGCAACAAGCTGAAATTTACATCAAAATGTTGAGGTGATGTAGCTGTGATTCGAATGGCAAACAGGATGAATGAATGAAGAAAATGTGTTCAGAATAAAGCTGACATAATTGACATTATTTTAAACAGAATCAACTCCAACAGTTGAGATCTCCACAAGCGAATCCACATCATTCAACACAGCAGGGACATCCATGAGCTCAAATCCTACCCTGACATCCACTGAATCATCAACATCAGAAGGTAAATTGCGGACAAAATGATTTAATTTACCCACATATCCAAGCAACATATTTTGTGATATATTGTAAATGACCACGAAAGGTGTTGTCCTGCAATTTATGTGGCACCAAATTTCCAAGATTGTGTAACTAATTTAATTGAAACTATTAAATTTCTAGACTTAGGGTGTATGAAGGAAAAGCAATGCTGAATAGAGCGAGCGATGGGAGCCAATTCATGATCAGTAAGATCTCTGAGAGAACAAGGAGGAATTAGCTAGAATGGATAATCCCTCTTGTTGATGATGTTTTGGGCTAAAGATTAGCCCAGGAAGTGTTGAGGCTCCAACTCGTATTGGTCCAATAACACAATTAAATTCAACCCCCCCAGCGTGAGACCAGCGATGCACTCTCAAAGTATTGTCACATCAGAGTCGATACAGACCATAGTGCAGCAATCTCTCTGCATTGCTGACCTCCAGCCTGGATCTCATGCCTGTGATGACTGTGTGGACTTGATGAGTGTCTGACTGAGATCTTTAGCGTTCAACCACTGAGCACAGACAGAATCGCAATGTATCATTTTGATGAGGGTGGACAGAAATATATTTACCTGCCCCTTTTTACATGTCAAAAACAATTGAGGAGATGTCACTGTGTCATAGCATGGGGGATTACTTAAGGAGATTCATTTGAAAGAGTTAAAAAGGAAGTGTCAACCTGAACTAACTGAGCTGATATTGAACAGGAACATTGACGACACGAGAGGCATCAACGTTAACCAGCAGTCCACACGTTTCAACCAATTCTGCAGAGACGTCCACAACAGGAGGTAAATGGGAGACATTGTGACTGGATAACTAAATGTCAATGTGGGAAGAAAGAATTTGAAAATGTAGATCTGGGAGGGTGGATCTGAATCTGGCAACCGTAGGTAAACTTGTAGATTTCAAATGGTCCGCAGTGAGAGTGGAATAGAAAATGTCAAATCCTCAATGTATGGTTCTGATGTTCTCAATCAGCTTGTCAAATTCCCTGTCTGACACAAAGGGACAGTTACTGATTTGTTGCCAGAGAAATCATTACACACAGGGGTCCCTTTTCGTGCACCGCTGTCTGTTTTGCGACAGAACGCAAGAGCATATGTGTTAGGAGCAGGATGAGCCATTCAGCCAATCACAGCCATTACGTCAAAAGTGAGACCGTGTCATCTTTCCTCACCGTATTGAAAGTATTCAGTGACAGAGCGACCTGCACTGAGTCACATTATGCACACCAATGATTCTTCATATTCTGATTAAACTGTCTGTGTCCACAATTTGTCGAGAATGTTCCCTTGCCCTTGACTCCAGTGCTATGGAATAATCGTTTCAATGTCATCCAATGGAATGGATGTGTGTTAGAATGGACAAACAGGACATTTCTGAAAGATGACATGTGGCAGTGCAGTCCTCCCTCTGCTGACATCCCGTGCAGCCTGGATGTGTTCATGCACACACTGGGGCTTCAATTTGATTCTGGGGAAAGGTAACAGTGGCACAATTCCCTTTCCGCTTGCAACAAGCTGAAATTTACATCAAAATGTTGAGGTGATGTAGCTGTCATTCGAATGGCAAACAGGATGAATGAATGAAGAAAATGTGTTCAGAATAAAGCTGACATAATTGACATTATTTTAAACAGAATCAACTCCAACAGTTGAGATCTCCACAAGCGAATCTACATCATTCAACACAGCAGGGACATCCATGAGCTCAAATCCTACCCTGACATCCACTGAATCATCAACATCAGAAGGTAAATTGCGGACAAAATGACTTAATTTACCCACATATCCAAGCAATATATTTTGTGATATATTGTAAATGACCACGAAAGGTGTTGTCCTGCAATTTATGTGGCACCAAATTTACAAGATTGTGTCACCGATTTAATTGTAACTATTAAATTTCTAGACTTAGGGTGTATGAAGTAAAAGCAATGCTGAATAGAGCGAGCGATGGGAGCCAATTCATGATCAGTAAGATCTCTGGGAGAACAAGGAGGAATTAGCTAGAATGGATAATCCCTCTTGTTGATGATGTTTTGGGCTAAAGATTAGCCCAGGAAGTGTTGAGGCTCCAACTCGTATTGGTCCAATAACACAATTAAATTCAACCCCCCCAGCGTGAGACCAGCGATGCACTCTCAAAGTATTGTCACATCAGAGTCGATACAGACCATAGTGCAGGAATCTCTCTGCATTGCTGACCTCCAGCCTGGATCTCATGCCTGTGATGACTGTGTGGACTTGATGAGTGTCTGACTGAGATCTTTAGCGTTCAACCACTGAGCACAGACAGAATCGCAATGTATCATTTTGATGAGGGTGGACAGAAATATATTTACCTGCCCCTTTTTACATGTCAAAAACAATTGAGGAGATGTCACTGTGTCATAGCATGGGGGATTACTTAAGGAGATTCATTTGAAAGAGTTAAAAAGGAAGTGTCAACCTGAACTAACTGAGCTGATATTGAACAGGAACATTGACGACACGAGAGGCATCAACGTTAACCAGCAGTCCACACGTTTCAACCAATTCTGCAGAGACGTCCACAACAGGAGGTAAATGGGAGACATTGTGACTGGATAACTAAATGTCAATGTGGGAAGAAAGAATTTGAAAATGTAGATCTGGGAGGGTGGATCTGAATCTGGCAACCGTAGGTAAACTTGTAGATTTCAAATGGTCCGCAGTGAGAGTGGAATAGAAAATGTCAAATCCTCAATGTATGGTTCTGATGTTCTCAATGAGCTTGTCAAATTCCCTGTCTGACACAAAGGGACAGTTACTGATTTGTTGCCAGAGAAATCATTACACACAGGGGTCCCTTTTCGTGCACCGCTGTCTGTTTTGCGACAGAACGCAAGAGCATATGTGTTAGGAGCAGGATGAGCCATTCAGCCAATCACAGCCATTACGTCAAAAGTGAGACTGTGTCATCTTTCTTCACCGTATTGAAAGTATTCAGTGACAGAGCGACCTGCACTGAGTCACATTATGCACACCAATGATTCTTCATATTCTGATTAAACTGTCTGTGTCCACAATTTGTCGAGAATGTTCCCTTGCCCTTGACTCCTGTGCTATGGAATAATCGTTTCAATGTCATCCAATGGAATGGATGTGTGTTAGAATGGACAAACAGGACATTTCTGAAAGATGACATGTGGCAGTGCAGTCCTCCCTCTGCTGACATCCCGTGCAGCCTGGATGTGTTCATGCACACACTGGGGCTTCAATTTGATTCTGGGGAAAGGTAACAGTGGCACAATTCCCTTTCCGCTTGCAACAAGCTGAAATTTACATCAAAATGTTGAGGTGATGTAGCTGTGATTCGAATGGCAAACAGGATGAATGAATGAAGAAAATGTGTTCAGAATAAAGCTGACATAATTGACATTATTTTAAACAGAATCAACTCCAACAGTTGAGATCTCCACAAGCGAATCTACATCATTCAACACAGCAGGGACATCCATGAGCTCAAATCCTACCCTGACATCCACTGAATCATCAACATCAGAAGGTAAATTGCGGACAAAATGACTTAATTTACCCACATATCCAAGCAATATATTTTGTGATATATTGTAAATGACCACGAAAGGTGTTGTCCTGCAATTTATGTGGCACCAAATTTACAAGATTGTGTAACTAATTTAATTGAAACTATTAAATTTCTAGACTTAGGGTGTATGAAGGAAAAGCAGTGCTGAATAGAGCGAGCGATGGGAGCCAATTCATGATCAGCAAGATCTCTGAGAGAACAAGGAGGAATTAGCTAGAATGGATAATCCCTCTTGTTGATGATGTTTTGGGCTAAAGATTAGCCCAGGAAGTGTTGAGGCTACAAGTCGTATTGGTCCAATAACACAATTAAATTCAACCCCCCCAGCGTGAGACCAGCGATGCACTCTCAAAGTTTTGTCACATCAGAGAGTCGATACAGACCACAGTGCAGGAATCTCTCTGCATTGCTGACCTCCAGCCTGGATCTCATGCCTGTGATGCCTGTGTGGACTTGATGAGTGTCTGACTGAGATCTTTAGCGTTCAACCACTGAGCACAGACAGAATCGCAATGTATCATTTCGATGAGGGTGGACAGAAATATATTTACCTGCCCCTTTTTACATGTCAAAAACAATTGAGGAGATGTCACTGTGTCATAGCATGGGGGATTACTTAAGGAGATTCATTTGAAAGAGTTAAAAAGGAAGTGTCAACCTGAACTAACTGAGCTGATATTGAACAGGAACATTGACGACACGAGAGGCATCAACGTTAACCAGCAGTCCACACGTTTCAACCAATTCTGCAGAGACGTCCACAACAGGAGGTAAATGGGAGACATTGTGACTGGATAACTAAATGTCAATGTGGGAAGAAAGAATTTGAAAATGTAGATCTGGGAGGGTGGATCTGAATCTGGCAACCGTAGGTAAACTTGTAGATTTCAAATGGTCCGCAGTGAGAATGGAATAGAAAATGTCTTTTCCTCAATGTATGGTTCTGATGTTCTGAATGAGCTTGTCAAATTCCCTGTCTGACACAAAGGGACAGTTACTGATTTGTTGCCAGAGAAATCATTACACAGGGGTCCCTTTTCGTGCAACGCTGTCTGTTTTGCGACAGAACGCAAGAGCATATGTGTTAGGAGCAGGATGAGGCCATTCAGCCAATCACAGCCATTACGTCAAAAGTGAGACTGTGACATCTTTCCTCACCGTATTGAAAGTATTCAGTGACAGAGCGACCTGCACTGAGTCACATCATGCACACCAAAGATTCATCATATTCTGATTAAACTGTCTGTGTCCACAATTTGTTGAGAATGTTCCCTTGCCCTTGACCCCAGTGCTGTGGAGTAATCGTTTCAATGTCATCCAATGGAATGGATGTGTGTTAGAATGGACAAACAGGACATTTCTGAAAGATGACATGTGGCAGTGCAGTCCTCCCTCTGCTGACATCCCGTGCAACCTGGATGTGTTCATGCACACACTGGGGCTTCAATTTGATTCTGGGGAAAGGTAACAGTGGCACAATTCCCTTTCCGCTTGCAACAAGCAGAAGTTTACATCAAACCGTAGAGTTGACTCAGCTGTGATTCGAATGGCAAACAGGATGAATGAATGAAGAAAATGTGTTCAGAATAAAGCTGACATAATTGACATTATTTTAAACAGAATCAACTCCAACAGTTGAGATCTCCACAAGCGAATCTACATCATTCAACACAGCAGGGACATCCATGAGCTCAAATCCTACCCTGACATCCACTGAATCATCAACATCAGAAGGTAAATTGCGGACAAAATGATTTAATTTACCCACATATCCAAGCAACATATTTTGTGATATATTGTAAATGACCACGAAAGGTGTTGTCCTGCAATTTATGTGGCACCAAATTTCCAAGATTGTGTAACTAATTTAATTGAAACTATTAAATTTCTAGACTTAGGGTGTATGAAGGAAAAGCAATGCTGAATAGAGCGAGCGATGGGAGCCAATTCATGATCAGTAAGATCTCTGAGAGAACAAGGAGGAATTAGCTAGAATGGATGATCCCTCTTGTTGATGATGTTTTGGGCTAAAGAATAGCCCAGGAAGTGTTGAGGCTCCAACTCGAATTGGTCCAATAACACAATTAAATTCAACCCCCCCAGCGTGAGACCAGCGATGCACTCTCAAAGTATTGTCACATCAGAGAGTCGATACAGACCATAGTGCAGAAATCTCTCTGCATTGCTGACCTCCAGCCTGGATCTCATGCCTGTGATGACTGTGTGGACTTGATGAGTGTCTGACTGAGATCTTTAGCGTTCAACCACTGAGCACAGACAGAATCGCAATGTATCATTTTGATGAGGGTGGACAGAAATATATTTACCTGCCCCTTTTTACATGTCAAAAACAATTGAGGAGATGTCACTGTGTCATAGCATGGGGGATTACTTAAGGAGATTCATTTGAAAGAGTTAAAAAGGAAGTGTCAACCTGAACTAACTGAGCTGATATTGAACAGGAACATTGACGACACGAGAGGCATCAACGTTAACCAGCAGTCCACACGTTTCAACCAATTCTGCAGAGACGTCCACAACAGGAGGTAAATGGGAGACATTGTGACTCTATAACTAAATGTCAATGTGGGAAGAAAGAATTTGAAAATGTAGATCTGGGAGGGTGGATCTGAATCTGGCAACCGTAGGGAAACTTGTAGATTTCAAATGGTCCGCAGTGAGAGTGGAATAGAAAATGTCAAATCCTCAATGTATGGTTCTGATGTTCTCAATGAGCTTGTCAAATTCCCTGTCTGACACAAAGGGACACTTACTGATTTGTTGCCAGAGAAATCATTACACACAGGGGTCCCTTTACGTGCATAGCTGTCTGTTTTGCGACAGAACGCAAGAGCATATGTGTTAGGAGCAGGATGAGGCCATTCAGCCAATCACACCCATTACGTCAAAAGTGAGACTGTGTCATCTTTCTTCACCGTATTGAAAGTATTCAGTGACAGAGCGACCTGCACTGAGTCACATTATGCACACCAAAGATTCATCATATTCTGATTAAACTGTCTGTGTCCACAATTTGTCGAGAATGTTCCCTTGCCCTTGACCCCAGTGCTGTGGAGTAATCGTTTCATTGTCATCCAATGGAATGGATGTGTGTTAGAATGGACAAACAGGACATTTCTGAAAGATGACATGTGGCAGTGCAGTCCTCCCTCTGCTGACATCCCGTGCAACCTGGATGTGTTCATTCACACACTGGGGCTTCAATTTGATTCTGGGGAAAGGTAACAGTGGCACAATTCCCCTTTCCGCTTGCAACAAGCTGAAATTTACATCAAAATGTTGAGGTGATGTAGCTGTGATTCGAATGGCAAACAGGATGAATGAATGAAGAAAATGTGTTCAGAATAAAGCTGACATAATTGACATTATTTTAAACAGAATCAACTCCAACAGTTGAGATCTCCACAAGCGAATCCACATCATTCAACACAGCAGGGACATCCATGAGCTCAAATCCTACCCTGACATCCACTGAATCATCAACATCAGAAGGTAAATTGCGGACAAAATGATTTAATTTACCCACATATCCAAGCAACATATTTTGTGATATATTGTAAATGACCACGAAAGGTGTTGTCCTGCAATTTATGTGGCACCAAATTTCCAAGATTGTGTAACTAATTTAATTGAAACTATTAAATTTCTAGACTTAGGGTGTATGAAGGAAAAGCAATGCTGAATAGAGCGAGCGATGGGAGCCAATTCATGATCAGTAAGATCTCTGAGAGAACAAGGAGGAATTAGCTAGAATGGATAATCCCTCTTGTTGATGATGTTTTGGGCTAAAGATTAGCCCAGGAAGTGTTGAGGCTACAACTCGAATTGGTCCAATAACACAATTAAATTCAACCCCCCCAGCGTGAGACCAGCGATGCACTCTCAAAGTATTGACACATCAGAGAGTCGATACAGACCATAGTGCAGGAATCTCCCTGCATTGCTGACCTCCAGCCTGGATCTCATGCCTGTGATGACTGTGTGGACTTGATGAGTGTCTGACTGAGATCTTTAGCGTTCAACCACTGAGCACAGACAGAATCGCAATGTATCATTTTGATGAGGGTGGACAGAAATATATTTACCTGCCCCTTTTTACATGTCAAAAACAATTGAGGAGATGTCACTGTGTCATAGCATGGGGGATTACTTAAGGAGATTCATTTGAAAGAGTTAAAAAGGAAGTGTCAACCTGAACTAACTGAGCTGATATTGAACAGGAACATTGACGACACGAGAGGCATCAACGTTAACCAGCAGTCCACACGTTTCAACCAATTCTGCAGAGACGTCCACAACAGGAGGTAAATGGGAGACATTGTGACTGGATAACTAAATGTCATTGTGGGAAGCAAGAATTTGAAAATGTAGATCTGGGAGGGTGGATCTGAATCTGGCAACCGTAGGGAAACTTGTAGATTTCAAATGGTCCGCAGTGAGAATGGAATAGAAAATGTCTTTTCCTCAATGTATGGTTCTGATGTTCTCAATGAGCTTGTCAAATTCCCTGTCTGACACAAAGGGACAGTTACTGATTTGTTGCCAGAGAAATCATTACACAGGGGTCCCTTTTCGTGCAACGCTGTCTGTTTTGCGACAGAACGCAAGAGCATATGTGTTAGGAGCAGGATGAGGCCATTCAGCCAATCACAGCCATTACGTCAAAAGTGAGACTGTGACATCTTTCCTCACCGTATTGAAAGTATTCAGTGACAGAGCGACCTGCACTGAGTCACATCATGCACACCAAAGATTCATCATATTCTGATTAAACTGTCTGTGTCCACAATTTGTTGAGAATGTTCCCTTGCCCTTGACCCCAGTGCTGTGGAGTAATCGTTTCAATGTCATCCAATGGAATGGATGTGTGTTAGAATGGACAAACAGGACATTTCTGAAAGATGACATGTGGCAGTGCAGTCCTCCCTCTGCTGACATCCCATGCAACCTGGATGTGTTCATGCACACACTGGGGCTTCAGTTTGATTCTGGGTAAAGGTAACAGTGGCACAATTCCCTTTCCGCTTGCAACAAGCAGAAGTTTACATCAAACCGTAGAGTTGACTCAACTGTGATTCGAATGGCAAACAGGATGAATGAATGAAGAAAATGTGTTCAGAATAAAGCTGACATAATTGACATTATTTTAAACAGAATCAACTCCAACAGTTGAGATCTCCACAAGCGAATCCACATCATTCAACACAGCAGGGACATCCATGAGCTCAAATCCTACCCTGACATCCACTGAATCATCAACATCAGAAGGTAAATTGCGGACAAAATGATTTAATTTACCCACATATCCAAGCAACATATTTTGTGATATATTGTAAATGACCACGAAAGGTGTTGTCCTGCAATTTATGTGGCACCAAATTTCCAAGATTGTGTAACTAATTTAATTGAAACTATTAAATTTCTAGACTTAGGGTGTATGAAGGAAAAGCAATGCTGAATAGAGCGAGCGATGGGAGCCAATTCATGATCAGTAAGATCTCTGAGAGAACAAGGAGGAATTAGCTAGAATGGATAATCCCTCTTGTTGATGATGTTTTGGGCTAAAGAATAGCCCAGGAAGTGTTGAGGCTCCAACTCGTATTGGTCCAATAACACAATTAAATTCAACCCCCCCAGCGTGAGACCAGCGATGCACTCTCAAAGTATTGTCACATCAGAGAGTCGATACAGACCATAGTGCAGAAATCTCTCTGCATTGCTGACCTCCAGCCTGGATCTCATGCCTGTGATGACTGTGTGGACTTGATGAGTGTCTGACTGAGATCTTTAGCGTTCAACCACTGAGCACAGACAGAATCGCAATGTATCATTTTGATGAGGGTGGACAGAAATATATTTACCTGCCCCTTTTTACATGTCAAAAACAATTGAGGAGATGTCACTGTGTCATAGCATGGGGGATTACTTAAGGAGATTCATTTGAAAGAGTTAAAAAGGAAGTGTCAACCTGAACTAACTGAGCTGATATTGAACAGGAACATTGACGACACGAGAGGCATCAACGTTAACCAGCAGTCCACACGTTTCAACCAATTCTGCAGAGACGTCCACAACAGGAGGTAAATGGGAGACATTGTGACTCTATAACTAAATGTCAATGTGGGAAGAAAGAATTTGAAAATGTAGATCTGGGAGGGTGGATCTGAATCTGGCAACCGTAGGGAAACTTGTAGATTTCAAATGGTCCGCAGTGAGAGTGGAATAGAAAATGTCAAATCCTCAATGTATGGTTCTGATGTTCTCAATGAGCTTGTCAAATTCCCTGTCTGACACAAAGGGACACTTACTGATTTGTTGCCAGAGAAATCATTACACACAGGGGTCCCTTTACGTGCACAGCTGTCTGTTTTGCGACAGAACGCAAGAGCATATGTGTTAGGAGCAGGATGAGGCCATTCAGCCAATCACAGCCATTACGTCAAAAGTGAGACTGTGTCATCTTTCTTTAGCGTATTGAAAGTATTCAGTGACAGAGCGACCCGCACTGAGTCACATTATGCACACCAAAGATTCATCATATTCTGATTAAACTGTCTGTGTCCACAATTTGTCGAGAATGTTCCCTTGCCCTTGACCCCAGTGCTGTGGAGTAATCGTTTCAATGTCATCCAATGGAATGGATGTGTGTTAGAATGGACAAACAGGACATTTCTGAAAGATGACATGTGGCAGTGCAGTCCTCCCTCTGCTGACATCCCATGCAACCTGGATGTGTTCATTCACACACTGGGGCTTCAATTTGATTCTGGGGAAAGGTAACAGTGGCACAATTCCCCTTTCCGCTTGCAACAAGCTGAAATTTACATCAAAATGTTGAGGTGATGTAGCTGTGATTCGAATGGCAAACAGGATGAATGAATGAAGAAAATGTGTTCAGAATAAAGCTGACATAATTGACATTATTTTAAACAGAATCAACTCCAACAGTTGAGATCTCCACAAGCGAATCCACATCATTCAACACAGCAGGGACATCCATGAGCTCAAATCCTACCCTGACATCCACTGAATCATCAACATCAGAAGGTAAATTGCGGACAAAATGATTTAATTTACCCACATATCCAAGCAACATATTTTGTGATATATTGTAAATGACCACGAAAGGTGTTGTCCTGCAATTTATGTGGCACCAAATTTCCAAGATTGTGTAACTAATTTAATTGAAACTATTAAATTTCTAGACTTAGGGTGTATGAAGGAAAAGCAATGCTGAATAGAGCGAGCGATGGGAGCCAATTCATGATCAGTAAGATCTCTGAGAGAACAAGGAGGAATTAGCTAGAATGGATAATCCCTCTTGTTGATGATGTTTTGGGCTAAAGATTAGCCCAGGAAGTGTTGAGGCTACAACTCGAATTGGTCCAATAACACAATTAAATTCAACCCCCCCAGCGTGAGACCAGCGATGCACTCTCAAAGTATTGTCACATCAGAGAGTCGATACAGACCATAGTGCAGGAATCTCCCTGCATTGCTGACCTCCAGCCTGGATCTCATGCCTGTGATGACTGTGTGGACTTGATGAGTGTCTGACTGAGATCTTTAGCGTTCAACCACTGAGCACAGACAGAATCGCAATGTATCATTTTGATGAGGGTGGACAGAAATATATTTACCTGCCCCTTTTTACATGTCAAAAACAATTGAGGAGATGTCACTGTGTCATAGCATGGGGGATTACTTAAGGAGATTCATTTGAAAGAGTTAAAAAGGAAGTGTCAACCTGAACTAACTGAGCTGATATTGAACAGGAACATTGACGACACGAGAGGCATCAACGTTAACCAGCAGTCCACACGTTTCAACCAATTCTGCAGAGACGTCCACAACAGGAGGTAAATGGGAGACATTGTGACTGGATAACTAAATGTCAATGTGGGAAGAAAGAATTTGAAAATGTAGATCTGGGAGGGTGGATCTGAATCTGGCAACCGTAGGTAAACTTGTAGATTTCAAATGGTCCGCAGTGAGAGTGGAATAGAAAATGTCAAATCCTCAATGTATGGTTCTGATGTTCTCAATGAGCTTGTCAAATTCCCTGTCTGACACAAAGGGACATTTACTGATTTGTTGCCAGAGAAATCATTACACACAGGGGTCCCTTTTCGTGCACCGCTGTCTGTTTTGCGACAGAACGCAAGAGCATATGTGTTAGGAGCAGGATGAGCCATTCAGCCAATCACAGCCATTACGTCAAAAGTGAGACTGTGTCATCTTTCTTCACCGTATTGAAAGTATTCAGTGACAGAGCGACCTGCACTGAGTCACATTATGCACACCAAAGATTCTTCATATTCTGATTAAACTGTCTGTGTCCACAATTTGTCGAGAATGTTCCCTTGCCCTTGACTCCAGTGCTATGGAATAATCGTTTCAATGTCATCCAATGGAATGGATGTGTGTTAGAATGGACAAACAGGACATTTCTGAAAGATGACATGTGGCAGTGCAGTCCTCCCTCTGCTGACATCCCATGCAACCTGGATGTGTTCATTCACACACTGGGGCTTCAGTTTGATTCTGGGGAAAGGTAACAGTGGCACAATTCCCTTTCCGCTTGCAACAAGCTGAAATTTACATCAAAATGTTGAGGTGATGTAGCTGTGATTCGAATGGCAAACAGGATGAATGAATGAAGAAAATGTGTTCAGAATAAAGCTGACATAATTGACATTATTTTAAACAGAATCAACTCCAACAGTTGAGATCTCCACAAGCGAATCTACATCATTCAACACAGCAGGGACATCCATGAGCTCAAATCCTACCCTGACATCCACTGAATCATCAACATCAGAAGGTAAATTGCGGACAAAATGATTTAATTTACCCACATATCCAAGCAACATATTTTGTGATATATTGTAAATGACCACGAAAGGTGTTGTCCTGCAATTTATGTGGCACCAAATTTCCAAGATTGTGTAACTAATTTAATTGAAACTATTAAATTTCTAGACTTAGGGTGTATGAAGGAAAAGCAATGCTGAATAGAGCGAGCGATGGGAGCCAATTCATGATCAGTAAGATCTCTGAGAGAACAAGGAGGAATTAGCTAGAATGGATGATCCCTCTTGTTGATGATGTTTTGGGCTAAAGAATAGCCCAGGAAGTGTTGAGGCTCCAACTCGTATTGGTCCAATAACACAATTAAATTCAACCCCCCCAGCGTGAGACCAGCGATGCACTCTCAAAGTATTGTCACATCAGAGAGTCGATACAGACCATAGTGCAGAAATCTCTCTGCATTGCTGACCTCCAGCCTGGATCTCATGCCTGTGATGACTGTGTGGACTTGATGAGTGTCTGACTGAGATCTTTAGCGTTCAACCACTGAGCACAGACAGAATCGCAATGTATCATTTTGATGAGGGTGGACAGAAATATATTTACCTGCCCCTTTTTACATGTCAAAAACAATTGAGGAGATGTCACTGTGTCATAGCATGGGGGATTACTTAAGGAGATTCATTTGAAAGAGTTAAAAAGGAAGTGTCAACCTGAACTAACTGAGCTGATATTGAACAGGAACATTGACGACACGAGAGGCATCAACGTTAACCAGCAGTCCACACGTTTCAACCAATTCTGCAGAGACGTCCACAACAGGAGGTAAATGGGAGACATTGTGACTCTATAACTAAATGTCAATGTGGGAAGAAAGAATTTGAAAATGTAGATCTGGGAGGGTGGATCTGAATCTGGCAACCGTAGGGAAACTTGTAGATTTCAAATGGTCCGCAGTGAGAGTGGAATAGAAAATGTCAAATCCTCAATGTATGGTTCTGATGTTCTCAATCAGCTTGTCAAATTCCCTGTCTGACACAAAGGGACACTTACTGATTTGTTGCCAGAGAAATCATTACACACAGGGGTCCCTTTACGTGCATAGCTGTCTGTTTTGCGACAGAACGCAAGAGCATATGTGTTAGGAGCAGGATGAGGCCATTCAGCCAATCACACCCATTACGTCAAAAGTGAGACTGTGTCATCTTTCTTTAGCGTATTGAAAGTATTCAGTGACAGAGCGACCCGCACTGAGTCACATTATGCACACCAAAGATTCATCATATTCTGATTAAACTGTCTGTGTCCACAATTTGTCGAGAATGTTCCCTTGCCCTTGACCCCAGTGCGATGGAATAATCGTTTCATTGTCATCCAATGGAATGGATGTGTGTTAGAATGGACAAACAGGACATTTCTGAAAGATGACATGTGGCAGTGCAGTCCTCCCTCTGCTGACATCCCATGCAACCTGGATGTGTTCATTCACACACTGGGGCTTCAATTTGATTCTGGGGAAAGGTAACAGTGGCACAATTCCCCTTTCCGCTTGCAACAAGCTGAAATTTACATCAAAATGTTGAGGTGATGTAGCTGTGATTCGAATGGCAAACAGGATGAATGAATGAAGAAAATGTGTTCAGAATAAAGCTGACATAATTGACATTATTTTAAACAGAATCAACTCCAACAGTTGAGATCTCCACAAGCGAATCCACATCATTCAACACAGCAGGGACATCCATGAGCTCAAATCCTACCCTGACATCCACTGAATCATCAACATCAGAAGGTAAATTGCGGACAAAATGATTTAATTTACCCACATATCCAAGCAACATATTTTGTGATATATTGTAAATGACCACGAAAGGTGTTGTCCTGCAATTTATGTGGCACCAAATTTCCAAGATTGTGTAACTAATTTAATTGAAACTATTAAATTTCTAGACTTAGGGTGTATGAAGGAAAAGCAATGCTGAATAGAGCGAGCGATGGGAGCCAATTCATGATCAGTAAGATCTCTGAGAGAACAAGGAGGAATTAGCTAGAATGGATAATCCCTCTTGTTGATGATGTTTTGGGCTAAAGATTAGCCCAGGAAGTGTTGAGGCTCCAACTCGTATTGGTCCAATAACACAATTAAATTCAACCCCCCCAGCGTGAGACCAGCGATGCACTCTCAAAGTATTGTCACATCAGAGTCGATACAGACCATAGTGCAGCAATCTCTCTGCATTGCTGACCTCCAGCCTGGATCTCATGCCTGTGATGACTGTGTGGACTTGATGAGTGTCTGACTGAGATCTTTAGCGTTCAACCACTGAGCACAGACAGAATCGCAATGTATCATTTTGATGAGGGTGGACAGAAATATATTTACCTGCCCCTTTTTACATGTCAAAAACAATTGAGGAGATGTCACTGTGTCATAGCATGGGGGATTACTTAAGGAGATTCATTTGAAAGAGTTAAAAAGGAAGTGTCAACCTGAACTAACTGAGCTGATATTGAACAGGAACATTGACGACACGAGAGGCATCAACGTTAACCAGCAGTCCACACGTTTCAACCAATTCTGCAGAGACGTCCACAACAGGAGGTAAATGGGAGACATTGTGACTGGATAACTAAATGTCAATGTGGGAAGAAAGAATTTGAAAATGTAGATCTGGGAGGGTGGATCTGAATCTGGCAACCGTAGGTAAACTTGTAGATTTCAAATGGTCCGCAGTGAGAGTGGAATAGAAAATGTCAAATCCTCAATGTATGGTTCTGATGTTCTCAATCAGCTTGTCAAATTCCCTGTCTGACACAAAGGGACAGTTACTGATTTGTTGCCAGAGAAATCATTACACACAGGGGTCCCTTTTCGTGCACCGCTGTCTGTTTTGCGACAGAACGCAAGAGCATATGTGTTAGGAGCAGGATGAGCCATTCAGCCAATCACAGCCATTACGTCAAAAGTGAGACCGTGTCATCTTTCCTCACCGTATTGAAAGTATTCAGTGACAGAGCGACCTGCACTGAGTCACATTATGCACACCAATGATTCTTCATATTCTGATTAAACTGTCTGTGTCCACAATTTGTCGAGAATGTTCCCTTGCCCTTGACTCCAGTGCTGTGGAATAATCGTTTCAATGTCATCCAATGGAATGGATGTGTGTTAGAATGGACAAACAGGACATTTCTGAAAGATGACATGTGGCAGTGCAGTCCTCCCTCTGCTGACATCCCGTGCAGCCTGGATGTGTTCATGCACACACTGGGGCTTCAATTTGATTCTGGGGAAAGGTAACAGTGGCACAATTCCCTTTCCGCTTGCAACAAGCTGAAATTTACATCAAAATGTTGAGGTGATGTAGCTGTCATTCGAATGGCAAACAG
This sequence comes from Stegostoma tigrinum, assembly GCF_030684315.1. Taxonomy (NCBI): domain Eukaryota; kingdom Metazoa; phylum Chordata; class Chondrichthyes; order Orectolobiformes; family Stegostomatidae; genus Stegostoma; species Stegostoma tigrinum. The sequence continues at coordinate 3,109,126 of NC_081398.1, forward strand.
GATGAATGAATGAAGAAAATGTGTTCAGAATAAAGCTGACATAATTGACATTATTTTAAACAGAATCAACTCCAACAGTTGAGATCTCCACAAGCGAATCTACATCATTCAACACAGCAGGGACATCCATGAGCTCAAATCCTACCCTGACATCCACTGAATCATCAACATCAGAAGGTAAATTGCGGACAAAATGACTTAATTTACCCACATATCCAAGCAATATATTTTGTGATATATTGTAAATGACCACGAAAGGTGTTGTCCTGCAATTTATGTGGCACCAAATTTACAAGATTGTGTCACCGATTTAATTGTAACTATTAAATTTCTAGACTTAGGGTGTATGAAGTAAAAGCAATGCTGAATAGAGCGAGCGATGGGAGCCAATTCATGATCAGTAAGATCTCTGGGAGAACAAGGAGGAATTAGCTAGAATGGATAATCCCTCTTGTTGATGATGTTTTGGGCTAAAGATTAGCCCAGGAAGTGTTGAGGCTCCAACTCGTATTGGTCCAATAACACAATTAAATTCAACCCCCCCAGCGTGAGACCAGCGATGCACTCTCAAAGTATTGTCACATCAGAGTCGATACAGACCATAGTGCAGGAATCTCTCTGCATTGCTGACCTCCAGCCTGGATCTCATGCCTGTGATGACTGTGTGGACTTGATGAGTGTCTGACTGAGATCTTTAGCGTTCAACCACTGAGCACAGACAGAATCGCAATGTATCATTTTGATGAGGGTGGACAGAAATATATTTACCTGCCCCTTTTTACATGTCAAAAACAATTGAGGAGATGTCACTGTGTCATAGCATGGGGGATTACTTAAGGAGATTCATTTGAAAGAGTTAAAAAGGAAGTGTCAACCTGAACTAACTGAGCTGATATTGAACAGGAACATTGACGACACGAGAGGCATCAACGTTAACCAGCAGTCCACACGTTTCAACCAATTCTGCAGAGACGTCCACAACAGGAGGTAAATGGGAGACATTGTGACTGGATAACTAAATGTCAATGTGGGAAGAAAGAATTTGAAAATGTAGATCTGGGAGGGTGGATCTGAATCTGGCAACCGTAGGTAAACTTGTAGATTTCAAATGGTCCGCAGTGAGAGTGGAATAGAAAATGTCAAATCCTCAATGTATGGTTCTGATGTTCTCAATGAGCTTGTCAAATTCCCTGTCTGACACAAAGGGACAGTTACTGATTTGTTGCCAGAGAAATCATTACACACAGGGGTCCCTTTTCGTGCACCGCTGTCTGTTTTGCGACAGAACGCAAGAGCATATGTGTTAGGAGCAGGATGAGCCATTCAGCCAATCACAGCCATTACGTCAAAAGTGAGACTGTGTCATCTTTCTTCACCGTATTGAAAGTATTCAGTGACAGAGCGACCTGCACTGAGTCACATTATGCACACCAATGATTCTTCATATTCTGATTAAACTGTCTGTGTCCACAATTTGTCGAGAATGTTCCCTTGCCCTTGACTCCTGTGCTATGGAATAATCGTTTCAATGTCATCCAATGGAATGGATGTGTGTTAGAATGGACAAACAGGACATTTCTGAAAGATGACATGTGGCAGTGCAGTCCTCCCTCTGCTGACATCCCGTGCAGCCTGGATGTGTTCATGCACACACTGGGGCTTCAATTTGATTCTGGGGAAAGGTAACAGTGGCACAATTCCCTTTCCGCTTGCAACAAGCTGAAATTTACATCAAAATGTTGAGGTGATGTAGCTGTGATTCGAATGGCAAACAGGATGAATGAATGAAGAAAATGTGTTCAGAATAAAGCTGACATAATTGACATTATTTTAAACAGAATCAACTCCAACAGTTGAGATCTCCACAAGCGAATCTACATCATTCAACACAGCAGGGACATCCATGAGCTCAAATCCTACCCTGACATCCACTGAATCATCAACATCAGAAGGTAAATTGCGGACAAAATGACTTAATTTACCCACATATCCAAGCAATATATTTTGTGATATATTGTAAATGACCACGAAAGGTGTTGTCCTGCAATTTATGTGGCACCAAATTTACAAGATTGTGTAACTAATTTAATTGAAACTATTAAATTTCTAGACTTAGGGTGTATGAAGGAAAAGCAGTGCTGAATAGAGCGAGCGATGGGAGCCAATTCATGATCAGCAAGATCTCTGAGAGAACAAGGAGGAATTAGCTAGAATGGATAATCCCTCTTGTTGATGATGTTTTGGGCTAAAGATTAGCCCAGGAAGTGTTGAGGCTACAAGTCGTATTGGTCCAATAACACAATTAAATTCAACCCCCCCAGCGTGAGACCAGCGATGCACTCTCAAAGTTTTGTCACATCAGAGAGTCGATACAGACCACAGTGCAGGAATCTCTCTGCATTGCTGACCTCCAGCCTGGATCTCATGCCTGTGATGCCTGTGTGGACTTGATGAGTGTCTGACTGAGATCTTTAGCGTTCAACCACTGAGCACAGACAGAATCGCAATGTATCATTTCGATGAGGGTGGACAGAAATATATTTACCTGCCCCTTTTTACATGTCAAAAACAATTGAGGAGATGTCACTGTGTCATAGCATGGGGGATTACTTAAGGAGATTCATTTGAAAGAGTTAAAAAGGAAGTGTCAACCTGAACTAACTGAGCTGATATTGAACAGGAACATTGACGACACGAGAGGCATCAACGTTAACCAGCAGTCCACACGTTTCAACCAATTCTGCAGAGACGTCCACAACAGGAGGTAAATGGGAGACATTGTGACTGGATAACTAAATGTCAATGTGGGAAGAAAGAATTTGAAAATGTAGATCTGGGAGGGTGGATCTGAATCTGGCAACCGTAGGTAAACTTGTAGATTTCAAATGGTCCGCAGTGAGAATGGAATAGAAAATGTCTTTTCCTCAATGTATGGTTCTGATGTTCTGAATGAGCTTGTCAAATTCCCTGTCTGACACAAAGGGACAGTTACTGATTTGTTGCCAGAGAAATCATTACACAGGGGTCCCTTTTCGTGCAACGCTGTCTGTTTTGCGACAGAACGCAAGAGCATATGTGTTAGGAGCAGGATGAGGCCATTCAGCCAATCACAGCCATTACGTCAAAAGTGAGACTGTGACATCTTTCCTCACCGTATTGAAAGTATTCAGTGACAGAGCGACCTGCACTGAGTCACATCATGCACACCAAAGATTCATCATATTCTGATTAAACTGTCTGTGTCCACAATTTGTTGAGAATGTTCCCTTGCCCTTGACCCCAGTGCTGTGGAGTAATCGTTTCAATGTCATCCAATGGAATGGATGTGTGTTAGAATGGACAAACAGGACATTTCTGAAAGATGACATGTGGCAGTGCAGTCCTCCCTCTGCTGACATCCCGTGCAACCTGGATGTGTTCATGCACACACTGGGGCTTCAATTTGATTCTGGGGAAAGGTAACAGTGGCACAATTCCCTTTCCGCTTGCAACAAGCAGAAGTTTACATCAAACCGTAGAGTTGACTCAGCTGTGATTCGAATGGCAAACAGGATGAATGAATGAAGAAAATGTGTTCAGAATAAAGCTGACATAATTGACATTATTTTAAACAGAATCAACTCCAACAGTTGAGATCTCCACAAGCGAATCTACATCATTCAACACAGCAGGGACATCCATGAGCTCAAATCCTACCCTGACATCCACTGAATCATCAACATCAGAAGGTAAATTGCGGACAAAATGATTTAATTTACCCACATATCCAAGCAACATATTTTGTGATATATTGTAAATGACCACGAAAGGTGTTGTCCTGCAATTTATGTGGCACCAAATTTCCAAGATTGTGTAACTAATTTAATTGAAACTATTAAATTTCTAGACTTAGGGTGTATGAAGGAAAAGCAATGCTGAATAGAGCGAGCGATGGGAGCCAATTCATGATCAGTAAGATCTCTGAGAGAACAAGGAGGAATTAGCTAGAATGGATGATCCCTCTTGTTGATGATGTTTTGGGCTAAAGAATAGCCCAGGAAGTGTTGAGGCTCCAACTCGAATTGGTCCAATAACACAATTAAATTCAACCCCCCCAGCGTGAGACCAGCGATGCACTCTCAAAGTATTGTCACATCAGAGAGTCGATACAGACCATAGTGCAGAAATCTCTCTGCATTGCTGACCTCCAGCCTGGATCTCATGCCTGTGATGACTGTGTGGACTTGATGAGTGTCTGACTGAGATCTTTAGCGTTCAACCACTGAGCACAGACAGAATCGCAATGTATCATTTTGATGAGGGTGGACAGAAATATATTTACCTGCCCCTTTTTACATGTCAAAAACAATTGAGGAGATGTCACTGTGTCATAGCATGGGGGATTACTTAAGGAGATTCATTTGAAAGAGTTAAAAAGGAAGTGTCAACCTGAACTAACTGAGCTGATATTGAACAGGAACATTGACGACACGAGAGGCATCAACGTTAACCAGCAGTCCACACGTTTCAACCAATTCTGCAGAGACGTCCACAACAGGAGGTAAATGGGAGACATTGTGACTCTATAACTAAATGTCAATGTGGGAAGAAAGAATTTGAAAATGTAGATCTGGGAGGGTGGATCTGAATCTGGCAACCGTAGGGAAACTTGTAGATTTCAAATGGTCCGCAGTGAGAGTGGAATAGAAAATGTCAAATCCTCAATGTATGGTTCTGATGTTCTCAATGAGCTTGTCAAATTCCCTGTCTGACACAAAGGGACACTTACTGATTTGTTGCCAGAGAAATCATTACACACAGGGGTCCCTTTACGTGCATAGCTGTCTGTTTTGCGACAGAACGCAAGAGCATATGTGTTAGGAGCAGGATGAGGCCATTCAGCCAATCACACCCATTACGTCAAAAGTGAGACTGTGTCATCTTTCTTCACCGTATTGAAAGTATTCAGTGACAGAGCGACCTGCACTGAGTCACATTATGCACACCAAAGATTCATCATATTCTGATTAAACTGTCTGTGTCCACAATTTGTCGAGAATGTTCCCTTGCCCTTGACCCCAGTGCTGTGGAGTAATCGTTTCATTGTCATCCAATGGAATGGATGTGTGTTAGAATGGACAAACAGGACATTTCTGAAAGATGACATGTGGCAGTGCAGTCCTCCCTCTGCTGACATCCCGTGCAACCTGGATGTGTTCATTCACACACTGGGGCTTCAATTTGATTCTGGGGAAAGGTAACAGTGGCACAATTCCCCTTTCCGCTTGCAACAAGCTGAAATTTACATCAAAATGTTGAGGTGATGTTGCTGTGATTCGAATGGCAAACAGGATGAATGAATGAAGAAAATGTGTTCAGAATAAAGCTGACATAATTGACATTATTTTAAACAGAATCAACTCCAACAGTTGAGATCTCCACAAGCGAATCCACATCATTCAACACAGCAGGGACATCCATGAGCTCAAATCCTACCCTGACATCCACTGAATCATCAACATCAGAAGGTAAATTGCGGACAAAATGATTTAATTTACCCACATATCCAAGCAACATATTTTGTGATATATTGTAAATGACCACGAAAGGTGTTGTCCTGCAATTTATGTGGCACCAAATTTCCAAGATTGTGTAACTAATTTAATTGAAACTATTAAATTTCTAGACTTAGGGTGTATGAAGGAAAAGCAATGCTGAATAGAGCGAGCGATGGGAGCCAATTCATGATCAGTAAGATCTCTGAGAGAACAAGGAGGAATTAGCTAGAATGGATAATCCCTCTTGTTGATGATGTTTTGGGCTAAAGATTAGCCCAGGAAGTGTTGAGGCTCCAACTCGTATTGGTCCAATAACACAATTAAATTCAACCCCCCCAGCGTGAGACCAGCGATGCACTCTCAAAGTATTGTCACATCAGAGTCGATACAGACCATAGTGCAGGAATCTCTCTGCATTGCTGACCTCCAGCCTGGATCTCATGCCTGTGATGACTGTGTGGACTTGATGAGTGTCTGACTGAGATCTTTAGCGTTCAACCACTGAGCACAGACAGAATCGCAATGTATCATTTTGATGAGGGTGTACAGAAATATATTTACCTGCCCCTTTTTACATGTCAAAAACAATTGAGGAGATGTCACTGTGTCATAGCATGGGGGATTACTTAAGGAGATTCATTTGAAAGAGTTAAAAAGGAAGTGTCAACCTGAACTAACTGAGCTGATATTGAACAGGAACATTGACGACACGAGAGGCATCAACGTTAACCAGCAGTCCACACGTTTCAACCAATTCTGCAGAGACGTCCACAACAGGAGGTAAATGGGAGACATTGTGACTGGATAACTAAATGTCAATGTGGGAAGAAAGAATTTGAAAATGTAGATCTGGGAGGGTGGATCTGAATCTGGCAACCGTAGGTAAACTTGTAGATTTCAAATGGTCCGCAGTGAGAGTGGAATAGAAAATGTCAAATCCTCAATGTATGGCTCTGATGTTCTCAATGAGCTTGTCAAATTCCCTGTCTGACACAAAGGGACAGTTACTGATTTGTTGCCAGAGATATCATTACACACAGGGGTCCCTTTTCGTGCACCGCTGTCTGTTTTGCGACAGAACGCAAGAGCATATGTGTTAGGAGCAGGATGAGCCATTCAGCCAATCACAGCCATTACGTCAAAAGTGAGACTGTGTCATCTTTCTTCACCGTATTGAAAGTATTCAGTGACAGAGCGACCTGCACTGAGTCACATTATGCACACCAAAGATTCTTCATATTCTGATTAAACTGTCTGTGTCCACAATTTGTCGAGAATGTTGCCTTGCCCTTGACTCCAGTGCTATGGAATAATCGTTTCAATGTCATCCAATGGAATGGATGTGTGTTAGAATGGACAAACAGGACATTTCTGAAAGATGACATGTGGCAGTGCAGTCCTCCCTCTGCTGACATCCCGTGCAGCCTGGATGTGTTCATGCACACACTGGGGCTTCAGTTTGATTCTGGGGAAAGGTAACAGTGGCACAATTCCCTTTCCGCTTGCAACAAGCTGAAATTTACATCAAAATGTTGAGGTGATGTAGCTGTGATTCGAATGGCAAACAGGATGAATGAATGAAGAAAATGTGTTCAGAATAAAGCTGACATAATTGACATTATTTTAAACAGAATCAACTCCAACAGTTGAGATCTCCACAAGCGAATCTACATCATTCAACACAGCAGGGACATCCATGAGCTCAAATCCTACCCTGACATCCACTGAATCATCCACATCAGAAGGTAAATAGCGGACAAAATGATTTAATTTACCCACATATCCAAGCAACATATTTTGTGATATATTGTAAATGACCACGAAAGGTGTTGTCCTGCAATTTATGTGGCACCAAATTTCCAAGATTGTGTAACTAATTTAATTGAAACTATTAAATTTCTAGACTTAGGGTGTATGAAGGAAAAGCAATGCTGAATAGAGCGAGCGTTGGGAGCCAATTCATGATCAGTAAGATCTCTGAGAGAACAAGGAGGAATTAGCTAGAATGGATGATCCCTCTTGTTGATGATGTTTTGGGCTAAAGAATAGCCCAGGAAGTGTTGAGGCTCCAACTCGTATTGGTCCAATAACACAATTAAATTCAACCCCCCCAGCGTGAGACCAGCGATGCACTCTCAAAGTATTGTCACATCAGAGAGTCGATACAGACCATAGTGCAGAAATCTCTCTGCATTGCTGACCTCCAGCCTGGATCTCATGCCTGTGATGACTGTGTGGACTTGATGAGTGTCTGACTGAGATCTTTAGCGTTCAACCACTGAGCACAGACAGAATCGCAATGTATCATTTTGATGAGGGTGGACAGAAATATATTTACCTGCCCCTTTTTACATGTCAAAAACAATTGAGGAGATGTCACTGTGTCATAGCATGGGGGATTACTTAAGGAGATTCATTTGAAAGAGTTAAAAAGGAAGTGTCAACCTGAACTAACTGAGCTGATATTGAACAGGAACATTGACGACACGAGAGGCATCAACGTTAACCAGCAGTCCACACGTTTCAACCAATTCTGCAGAGACGTCCACAACAGGAGGTAAATGGGAGACATTGTGACTCTATAACTAAATGTCAATGTGGGAAGAAAGAATTTGAAAATGTAGATCTGGGAGGGTGGATCTGAATCTGGCAACCGTAGGGAAACTTGTAGATTTCAAATGGTCCGCAGTGAGAGTGGAATAGAAAATGTCAAATCCTCAATGTATGGTTCTGATGTTCTCAATGAGCTTGTCAAATTCCCTGTCTGACACAAAGGGACACTTACTGATTTGTTGCCAGAGAAATCATTACACACAGGGGTCCCTTTACGTGCATAGCTGTCTGTTTTGCGACAGAACGCAAGAGCATATGTGTTAGGAGCAGGATGAGGCCATTCAGCCAATCACACCCATTACGTCAAAAGTGAGACTGTGTCATCTTTCTTTAGCGTATTGAAAGTATTCAGTGACAGAGCGACCCGCACTGAGTCACATTATGCACACCAAAGATTCATCATATTCTGATTAAACTGTCTGTGTCCACAATTTGTCGAGAATGTTCCCTTGCCCTTGACCCCAGTGCTGTGGAGTAATCGTTTCATTGTCATCCAATGGAATGGATGTGTGTTAGAATGGACAAACAGGACATTTCTGAAAGATGACATGTGGCAGTGCAGTCCTCCCTCTGCTGACATCCCATGCAACCTGGATGTGTTCATTCACACACTGGGGCTTCAATTTGATTCTGGGGAAAGGTAACAGTGGCACAATTCCCTTTCCGCTTGCAACAAGCTGAAATTTACATCAAAATGTTGAGGTGATGTAGCTGTGATTCGAATGGCAAACAGGATGAATGAATGAAGAAAATGTGTTCAGAATAAAGCTGACATAATTGACATTATTTTAAACAGAATCAACTCCAACAGTTGAGATCTCCACAAGCGAATCTACATCATTCAACACAGCAGGGACATCCATGAGCTCAAATCCTACCCTGACATCCACTGAATCATCAACATCAGAAGGTAAATTGCGGACAAAATGATTTAATTTACCCACATATCCAAGCAACATATTTTGTGATATATTGTAAATGACCACGAAAGGTGTTGTCCTGCAATTTATGTGGCACCAAATTTCCAAGATTGTGTAACTAATTTAATTGAAACTATTAAATTTCTAGACTTAGGGTGTATGAAGGAAAAGCAATGCTGAATAGAGCGAGCGATGGGAGCCAATTCATGATCAGTAAGATCTCTGAGAGAACAAGGAGGAATTAGCTAGAATGGATAATCCCTCTTGTTGATGATGTTTTGGGCTAAAGATTAGCCCAGGAAGTGTTGAGGCTCCAACTCGTATTGGTCCAATAACACAATTAAATTCAACCCCCCCAGCGTGAGACCAGCGATGCACTCTCAAAGTATTGTCACATCAGAGTCGATACAGACCATAGTGCAGCAATCTCTCTGCATTGCTGACCTCCAGCCTGGATCTCATGCCTGTGATGACTGTGTGGACTTGATGAGTGTCTGACTGAGATCTTTAGCGTTCAACCACTGAGCACAGACAGAATCGCAATGTATCATTTTGATGAGGGTGTACAGAAATATATTTACCTGCCCCTTTTTACATGTCAAAAACAATTGAGGAGATGTCACTGTGTCATAGCATGGGGGATTACTTAAGGAGATTCATTTGAAAGAGTTAAAAAGGAAGTGTCAACCTGAACTAACTGAGCTGATATTGAACAGGAACATTGACGACACGAGAGGCATCAACGTTAACCAGCAGTCCACACGTTTCAACCAATTCTGCAGAGACGTCCACAACAGGAGGTAAATGGGAGACATTGTGACTGGATAACTAAATGTCAATGTGGGAAGAAAGAATTTGAAAATGTAGATCTGGGAGGGTGGATCTGAATCTGGCAACCGTAGGTAAACTTGTAGATTTCAAATGGTCCGCAGTGAGAGTGGAATAGAAAATGTCAAATCCTCAATGTATGGTTCTGATGTTCTGAATGAGCTTGTCAAATTCCCTGTCTGACACAAAGGGACAGTTACTGATTTGTTGCCAGAGATATCATTACACACAGGGGTCCCTTTTCGTGCACCGCTGTCTGTTTTGCGACAGAACGCAAGAGCATATGTGTTAGGAGCAGGATGAGCCATTCAGCCAATCACAGCCATTACGTCAAAAGTGAGACTGTGTCATCTTTCTTCACCGTATTGAAAGTATTCAGTGACAGAGCGACCTGCACTGAGTCACATTATGCACACCAATGATTCTTCATATTCTGATTAAACTGTCTGTGTCCACAATTTGTCGAGAATGTTCCCTTGCCCTTGACTCCAGTGCTATGGAATAATCGTTTCAATGTCATCCAATGGAATGGATGTGTGTTAGAATGGACAAACAGGACATTTCTGAAAGATGACATGTGGCAGTGCAGTCCTCCCTCTGCTGACATCCCGTGCAGCCTGGATGTGTTCATGCACACACTGGGGCTTCAATTTGATTCTGGGGAAAGGTAACAGTGGCACAATTCCCTTTCCGCTTGCAACAAGCTGAAATTTACATCAAAATGTTGAGGTGATGTAGCTGTGATTCGAATGGCAAACAGGATGAATGAATGAAGAAAATGTGTTCAGAATAAAGCTGACATAATTGACATTATTTTAAACAGAATCAACTCCAACAGTTGAGATCTCCACAAGCGAATCTACATCATTCAACACAGCAGGGACATCCATGAGCTCAAATCCTACCCTGACATCCACTGAATCATCAACATCAGAAGGTAAATTGCGGACAAAATGACTTAATTTACCCACATATCCAAGCAATATATTTTGTGATATATTGTAAATGACCACGAAAGGTGTTGTCCTGCAATTTATGTGGCACCAAATTTACAAGATTGTGTAACCGATTTAATTGTAACTATTAAATTTCTAGACTTAGGGTGTATGAAGTAAAAGCAATGCTGAATAGAGCGAGCGATGGGAGCCAATTCATGATCAGTAAGATCTCTGAGAGAACAAGGAGGAATTAGCTAGAATGGATAATCCCTCTTGTTGATGATGTTTTGGGCTAAAGATTAGCCCAGGAAGTGTTGAGGCTACAAGTCGTATTGGTCCAATAACACAATTAAATTCAACCCCCCCAGCGTGAGACCAGCGATGCACTCTCAAAGTTTTGTCACATCAGAGAGTCGATACAGACCACAGTGCAGGAATCTCTCTGCATTGCTGACCTCCAGCCTGGATCTCATGCCTGTGATGCCTGTGTGGACTTGATGAGTGTCTGACTGAGATCTTTAGCGTTCAACCACTGAGCACAGACAGAATCGCAATGTATCATTTTGATGAGGGTGGACAGAAATATATTTACCTGCCCCTTTTTACATGTCAAAAACAATTGAGGAGATGTCACTGTGTCATAGCATGGGGGATTACTTAAGGAGATTCATTTGAAAGAGTTAAAAAGGAAGTGTCAACCTGAACTAACTGAGCTGATATTGAACAGGAACATTGACGACACGAGAGGCATCAACGTTAACCAGCAGTCCACACGTTTCAACCAATTCTGCAGAGACGTCCACAACAGGAGGTAAATGGGAGACATTGTGACTGGATAACTAAATGTCAATGTGGGAAGAAAGAATTTGAAAATGTAGATCTGGGAGGGTGGATCTGAATCTGGCAACCGTAGGTAAACTTGTAGATTTCAAATGGTCCGCAGTGAGAGTGGAATAGAAAATGTCAAATCCTCAATGTATGGTTCTGATGTTCTCAATGAGCTTGTCAAATTCCCTGTCTGACACAAAGGGACACTTACTGATTTGTTGCCAGAGAAATCATTACACACAGGGGTCCCTTTACGTGCATAGCTGTCTGTTTTGCGACAGAACGCAAGAGCATATGTGTTAGGAGCAGGATGAGGCCATTCAGCCAATCACACCCATTACGTCAAAAGTGAGACTGTGTCAACTTTCTTCAGCGTATTGAAAGTATTCAGTGACAGAGCAACCTGCACTGAGTCACATTGTGCACACCAAAGATTCATCATATTCTGATTAAACTGTCTGTGTCCACAATTTGTCGAGAATGTTCCCTTGCCCTTGACTCCAGTGCTGTGGAGTAATCGTTTCAATGTCATCCAATGGAATGGATGTGTGTTAGAATGGACAAACAGGACATTTCTGATAGATGACATGCGGCAGTGCAGTCCTCCCTCTGCTGACATCCTGTGCAGCCTGGATGTGTTCATGCACACACTGGGGCTTCAATTTGATTCTGGGGAAAGGTAACAGTGGCACAATTCCCTTTCCGCTTGCAACAAGCAGAAATTTACATGAAACTGTTGAGGTGATGTAGCTGTGATTCGAATAGCAAACAGGATGAATGAATGAAGAAAATGTGTTCAGAATAAAGCTGACATAATTGACATTATTTTAAACAGAATCAACTCCAACAGTTGAGATCTCCACAAGCGAATCTACATCATTCAACACAGCAGGGACATCCATGAGCTCAAATCCTACCCTGACATCCACTGAATCATCAACATCAGAAGGTAAATTGCAGGCAAAATCAGTCAATTTACCCACATATCCAAGCAACATATTTTGTGATATATTGTAAATGACCACGAAAGGTGTTGTCCTGCAATTTATGTTGCACCAAATTTACAAGATTGTGTAACTAATTTAATTGAAACTATTAAATTTCTAGACTTAGGGTGTATGAAGGAAAAGCTATGCTGAATAGAGCGAGCGATGGGAGCCAATTCATGATCAGCAAGATCTCTGAGAGAACAAGGAGGAATTAGCTAGAATGGATAATCTCTCTTGTTGATGATGTTTTGGGCTGAAGAATAGCCCAGGACGTGTTGAGGCTACAACTCGTATTGGTCCAATAACACAATTAAATTCAACCCCCCCAGCGTGAGACCAGCGATGCACTCTCAAATTATTGTCACATCAGAGAGTCGATACAGACCATAGTGCAGGAATCTCTCTGCATTGCTGACCTCCAGCCTGGATCTCATGCCTGTGACGCCGGTGTGGACTTGATGAGTGTCTGACTGAGATCTTTAGCGTTCAACCACTGAGCACAGACAGAATCGCAATGTATCATTTTGATGAGGGTGGACAGAAATATATTTACCTGCCACTTTTTACATGTCAAAAACAATTGAGGAGATGTCACTGTGTCATAGCATGGGGAATTATTTAAGGACATTCATTTGAAAGAGTTAAAAAGGAAGTGTCAACCTGAACTAACTGAGCTGATATTGAACAGGAACATTGACGACACGAGAGGCATCAACGTTAACCAGCAGTCCACACGTTTCAACCAATTCTGCAGAGACGTCCACAACAGGAGGTAAATGGGAGACATTGTGACTGGATAACTAAATCTCAATGTGGGAAGAAAGAATTTGAAAATGTAGATCTGGGAGGGCGGTTCTGAATCTGGCAACCGCAGGTAAACTTGTAGATTTCAAATGGTCCGCAGTGAGAGTGGAATAGAAAATGTCTTTTCCTCAATGTATGGTTCTGATGTTCTCAATGAGCTTGTCAAATTCCCTGTCTGACACAAAGGGACAGTTACAGATTTGTTGCCAGAGAAATCATTACACACGGGTCCCTTTTCGTGCACCGTTGTCCGTTTTGCGACAGAACGCAAGAGCATATGTGTTCGGAGCAGGATGAGCCATTCAGCCAATCACACCCATTAGGTCAAAAGTGAGACTGTGTCAACTTTCTTCAGCGTATTGAAAGTAGTCAGTGACAGAGCGACCTGCACTGAGTCACATTGTGCACACCAAAGATTCATCATATTCTGATTAAACTGTCTGTGTCCACAATTTGTCGAGAATGTTCCCTTGCCCTTGACTCCAGTGCTGTGGAGTAATCGTTTCAATGTCATCCAATGGAATGGATGTGTTTTAGAATGGACAAACAGGACATTTCTGATAGATGACATGCGGCAGTGCAGTCCTCCCTCTGCTGACATCCTGTGCAGCCTGGATGTGTTCATGCACACACTGGGGCTTCAATTTGATTCTGGGGAAAGGTAACAGTGGCACAATTCCCTTTCCGCTTGCAACAAGCAGAAATTTACATGAAACTGTTGAGGTGATGTAGCTGTCATTCGAATAGCAAACAGGATGAATGAATGAAGAAAATGTGTTCAGAATAAAGCTGACATAATTGACATTATTTTAAACAGAATCAACTCCAACAGTTGAGATCTCCACAAGCGAATCTACATCATTCAACACAGCAGGGACATCCATGAGCTCAAATCCTACCCTGACATCCACTGAATCATCAACATCAGAAGGTAAATTGCGGACAAAATGATTTAATTTACCCACATATCCAAGCAACATATTTTGTGATATATTGTAAATGACCACGAAAGGTGTTGTCCTGCAATTTATGTTGCACCAAATTTACAAGATTGTGTAACTAATTTAATTGAAACTATTAAATTTCTAGACTTAGGGTGTATGAAGGAAAAGCAATGCTGAATAGAGCGAGCGATGGGAGGCAATTCATGATCAGCAAGATCTCTGAGAGAACAAGGAGGAATTAGGTAGAATGGATAATCCCTCTTGTTGATGATGTTTTGGGCTAAAGGTTAGCCCAGGAAGTGTTGAGGCTCCAACTCGTATTGGTCCAATAACACAATTAAATTCAACCCCCCCCCCAGCGTGAGACCAGCGATGCACTCTCAAAGTATTGTCACATCAGAGAGTCGATACAGACCATAGTGCAGGAATCTCTCTGCATTGCTGACCTCCAGCCTGGATCTCATGCCTGTGATGCCCTTGTAGACTTGACGAGTGTCTGACTGAGATCCAGGCGTTTGTTAACTGAGCACAGACAGAATCGCAATGTTTCATTTTGATAAAGGTCGACTGAAAGAGATTTACCTGCCCCTTTCGACATGTAGCAAACATTTTAGCAGTTGTCACTGTGTCATATCATGGGGGATTACTGAAGGAGGTTCATTTGAAAGAGTTAAAAAGGAAGTGTAAACCTGAACTAAGTGAGCTGATATTGAACAGGAACATTGACGACACGAGAGGCATCAACGTTAACCAGCAGTCCACACGTTTCAACCAATTCTGCAGAGACGTCCACAACAGGAGGTAAAATGGAGAAATTGTGACTGGATAACTAAATGTCAACATGGGAAGAAAGAATTTGATAATGTAGATCTGGGAGGGCGGATCTGAATCTGGCAACCGTAGGTAAACTCGTCGATTTCAAATGGTCCGCAGTGAGAGTGGAACAGAAAATGTCTTTTCCTCAATGTATGGTTCTGATGTTCTCAATGAGCTTGTCAAATTCCCTGTCTGACACAAAGTGACAGTTACAGATTTGTTGCCAGAGAAATCATTACACACGGGTCCCTTTTCGTGCAACGCTGTCTGTTTTGCGACAGAACGCAAGAGCATATGTGTTCGGAGCAGGATGAGCCATTCAGCCAATCACACCCATTACGTCAAAAGTGAGACTGTGTCAACTTTCTTCACCGTATTGAAAGTATTCAGTGACGGACCGACCTGCACTGAGTCACATTGTGCCCACCAAAGATTCATCATATTCTGATTAAACTGTCTGTGTCCACAATTTGTCGAGAATGTTCCCTTGCCCTTGACTCCAGTGCTGTGGAGTAATCGTTTCAATGTCATCCAATGGAATGGATGTGTGTTAGAATGGACAAACAGGACATTTCTGAAAGATGACATGCGGCAGTGCAGTCCTCCCTCTGCTGTCATCCTGTGCAGGCTGGATGTGTTCATGCACACACTGGGGCTTCAATTTGATTCTGGGGAAAGGTAACAGTGGCACAATTCCCTTTCCGCTTGCAACAAGCAGAAATTTACATGAAACTGTTGAGGTGATGTAGCTGTGATTCGAATAGCAAACAGGATGAATGAATGAAGAAAATGTGTTCAGAATAAAGCTGACATAATTGACATTATTTTAAACAGAATCAACTCCAACAGTTGAGATCTCCACAAGCGAATCTACATCATTCAACACAGCAGGGACATCCATGAGCTCAAATCCTACCCTGACATCCACTGAATCATCAACATCAGAAGGTAAATTGCAGGCAAAATCAGTCAATTTACCCACATATACAAGCAACATATTTTGTGATATATTGTAAATGACCACGAAAGGTGTTGTCCTGCAATTTATGTTGCACCAAATTTACAAGATTGTGTAACTAATTTAATTGAAACTATTAAATTTCTAGACTTAGGGTGTATGAAGGAAAAGCAGTGCTGAATAGAGCGAGCGATGGGAGCCAATTCATGATCAGCAAGATCTCTGAGAGAACAAGGAGGAATTAGCTAGAATGGATAATCTCTCTTGTTGATGATGTTTTGGGCTGAAGATTAGCCCAGGAAGTGTTGAGGCTACAACTCGTATTGGTCCAATAACACAATTAAATTCAACCCCCCCAGCGTGAGACCAGCGATGCACTCTCAAAGTATTGTCACATCAGAGAGTCGATACAGACCATAGTGCAGCAATCTCTCTGCATTGCTGACCTCCAGCCTGGATCTCATGCCTGTGACGCCGGTGTGGACTTGATGAGTGTCTGACTGAGATCTTTAGCGTTCAACCACTGAGCACAGACAGAATCGCAATGTATCATTTTGATGAGGGTGGACAGAAATATATTTACCTGCCACTTTTTACATGTCAAAAACAATTGAGGAGATGTCACTGTGTCATAGCATGGGGAATTATTTAAGGACATTCATTTGAAAGAGTTAAAAAGGAAGTGTCAACCTGAACTAACTGAGCTGATATTGAACAGGAACTTTGATGACACGGGAGGCATCAACGTTAACCAGCAGTCCACACGTTTCAACCAATTCTGCAGAGACGTCCACAACAGGAGGTAAATGGGAGACATTGTGACTGGATAACTAAATGTCAATGTGGGAAGAAAGAATTTGAAAATGTAGATCTGGGAGGGCGGTTCTGAATCTGGCAACCGTAGGTAAACTTGTAGATTTCAAATGGTCCACAGTGAGAGTGGAATAGAAAATGTCTTTTCCTCAATGTATGGTTCTGATGTTCTCAATGAGCTTGTCAAATTCCCTGTCTGACACAAAGGGACAGTTACTGATTTGTTGCCAGAGAAATCATGACACACAGGGGTCCCTTTTCGTGCACAGCTGTCTGTTTTGTGACAGAACGCAAGAGCATATCTGTTAGGAGCAGGATGAGCCATTCAGCCAATCACACCCATTACGTCAAAAGTGAGACTGTGACATCTTTCTTCACCATATTGAAAGTATTCAGTGACAGAGCGACCTGCACTGAGTCACATTATGCACACCAAAGATTCTTCATATTCTGATTAAACTGTCTGTGTCCACAATTTGTCGAGAATGTTCCCTTGCCCTTGACCCCAGTGCTGTGGAATAATCGTTTCAATGTCATCCATTGGAATGGATGTGTGTTAGAATGGACAAACAGGACATTTCTGAAAGATGACATGTGGCAGTGCAGTCCTCCCTCTGCTGACATCCTGTGCAGCCTAGATGTGTTCATGCACACACTGGGGCTTCAATTTGATTCTGGGGAAAGGTAACAGTGGCACAATTCCCTTTCCGCTTGCAACAAGCGGAACTTTACATCAAACCGTAGAGTTGACTCAGCTGTGATTCGAATGGCAAACAGGATGAATGAATGAAGAAAATGTGTTCAGAATAAAGCTGACATAATTGACATTATTTTAAACAGAATCAACTCCAATAGTTGAGATCTCCACAAGCGAATCTACATCATTCAACACAGCAGGGACATCCATGAGCTCAAATCCTACCCTGACATCCACTGAATCATCAACATCAGAAGGTAAATTGCGGACAAAATGACTTAATTTACCCACATATCCAAGCAACATATTTTGTGATATATTGTAAATGACCACGAAAGGTGTTGTCCTGCAATTTATGTGGCACCAAATTTCCAAGATTGTGTAACTAATTTAATTGAAACAATTAAATTTCCAGACTTACGTTCGATGAAGGAAAAGCAGTGCTGAATAGAGTGAGCAATGGGAGCCAATTCGTGATCAGCAAGATCTCTGAGAGAACAAGGAGGAATTAGCTAGAATGGATAATCCCTCTTGTTGATGATGTTTTGGGCTAAAGATTAGCTCAGGAAGTGTTGAGTCTGCAACTCGTATTGGTCCAATAACACAATTAAATTCAACCCCCCCAGCGTGAGACCAGCGATGCACTCTCAAAGTATTGTCACATCAGAGAGTCGATACAGACCATAGTGCAGGAATCTCTCTGCATTGCTGACCTCCAGCCTGGATCTCATGCCTGTGACGCCTGTGTAGACTTGACGAGTGTCTGACTGAGATCCAGGCGTTTGATCACTGAGCACAGACAGAATCGCAGTGTATCATTTTGATAAAGGTCGACTGAAAGAGATTTACCTGCCCCTTTCGACATGTAGCAAACATTTTAGCAGTTGTCACTGTGTGATAGCATGGGGGATTACTTAAGGTGATTCATTTGAAAGAGTTAAAAAGGAAGTGTAAACCTGAACTAACTGAGCTGATATTGAACAGGAACTTTGATGACACGGGAGGCATCAACGTTAACCAGCAGTCCACACGTTTCAACCAATTCTGCAGAGACGTCCACAACAGGAGGTAAATGGGAGACAGTGTGACTGGATAACTAAATGTCAATGTGGGAAGAAAGAATTTGAAAATGTAGATCTGGGAGGGCGGATCTGAATCTGGCAACCGTAGGTAAACTTGTAGATTTCAAATGGTCCGCAGTGAGAGTGGAATAGAAAATGTCAAATCCTCAATGTATGGTTCTGATGTTCTCAATGAGCTTGTCAAATTCCCTGTCTGACACAAAGTGACAGTTACTGATTTGTTGCAAGAGAAATCATTACACACGGGTCCCCTTTCGTGCACCGCTGTCTGTTTTGCGACAGAACACAAGAGCATATGTGTTAGGAGCATGTTGAGGCCATTCAGCCAATGACACCCATTACGTCAAAAGTGAGACTGTGTCATCTTTCTTCACCGTATTGAAAGTTTTCAGTGACAGAGCGACCTGCACTGAGTCACATTATGCACACCAAAGATTCATCATATTCTGATTAAACTGTGTGTGTCCACAATTTGTTGAGAATGTTCCCTTGCCCTTGACCCCAGTGCTGTGGAGTAATCGTTTCAATGTCATCCAATGGAATGGATGTGTGTTAGAATGGACAAACAGGACATTTCTGAAAGATGACATGTGGCAGTGCAGTCCTCCCTCTGCTGACATCCCGTGCAACCTGGATGTGTTCATGCACACACTGGGGCTTCAATTTGATTCTGGGGAAAGGTAGCAGTGGCACAATTCCCTTTCCGCCTGCCACAAGCAGAAATTTACATCAAACTGTTGAGGTGATGTAGCTGTGATTCGAATAGCAAACAGGATGAATGAATGAAGAAAATGCGTTCAGAATAAAGCTGACATAATTGACATTATTTTAAACAGAATCAACTCCAACAGTTGAGATCTCCACAAGCGAATCCACATCATTCAACACAGCAGGGACATCCATGAGCTCAAATCCTACCCTGACATCCACTGAATCATCAACATCAGAAGGTAAATTGCGGACAAAATGACTTAATTTACCCACATATCCAAGCAACATATTTTGTGATATATTGTAAATGACCACGAAAGGTGTTGTCCTGCAATTTATGTGGCCCCAAATTTACTGGATTATTTAACTAATTTATTTGAAACTATTAAATTTCTAGACTTAGGGTCTATGAAGGAAAAGCAATGCTGAATAGAGCGAGCAATTGGAGCCAATTCATGATCAGCAAGATCTCTGAGAGAACAAGGAGGAATTAACTAGAATGGATAATCCCTCTTGTTGATGATGTTTTGGGCTGAAGATTAGCCCAGGAAGTGTTGAGGCTACAACTCGTATTGGTCCAATAACACAATTAAATTCAACCCCCCCAGCGTGAGACCAGCGATGCACTCTCAAAGTATTGTCACATCAGAGAGTCGATACAGACCATAGTGCAGGAATCTCTCTGCATTGCTGACCTCCAGCCTGGATCTCATGCCTGTGTGGACTTGATGAGTGTCTGACTGATATCCAGGCGTTCAACCACTGAGCACAGACAGAATCGCAATGTATCATTTTGATGAGGGTGGACAGAAATATATTTACCTGCCCCTTTTTACATGTCAAAAACAATTGAGGAGATGTCACTGTGTCATAGCAAGAGGGATTACTTAATGAGATTCATTTGAAAGAGTTAAAAAGGAAGTGTAAACCTGAACTAACTGAGCTGATATTGAACAGGAACTTCAGCCCAGATTCTCCCCTTTCTCCAACTGCTGTATCAACATCTGGAGGTAAATGGCAGACCATGTGACCTATGGTTTCCACATATCCAGTAAAATCATTCTCTGAGCAACTGGTAGCTGATCACTAAACCTGTTTATCTGTGATTTCTCTTGTCCTAATTGTAACACACTGTTACACTGTGACCAGTGAGCGTAAATGATTAAAATTCCAGATGGATGGGTGTGTGAAGCACGGCCAATATTGAATGAAGTTAGAAATCGGAACAAGTTTATGAACACCAAGATAACTTATATAATAAAGAAGAAATAGATAGAATGGATAATCTGTTTTATTGACGATGTTTAGTGATAAAGATAAGCTATCATAGATTCAATTCCTATTCATCCAGTAATAGCATTCAATCCAAATCTCTCAAGCGAGAGCACAGAGCATTCACAAAGTAATGTCCCTTCAGAAACCCACTTCCAATGACAGTGCATGACTCTCACTGCATTACTGACCTCCAGCCTGGATTGGTGGCTGTGACTCTGGGGTTGATGGATGTGAGTTTGCTCGCTGAGCTGGAAGGTTAGTTTTCAGATGTTTCGTCACCATTCTAGGTAACATAATCAGTGAGCCTCCGATGAAGCACTGGTGTTATGTCCCGCTTTCTATTTATCTGGTTAGGTTTCCTTGGGTTGCTGATGGTGATAACACCAGCGCTTCACCGGAGGCTCACTGATGATGTTACCTAGAATAGTGACGAAACGTCTGACAACTAACCTTCCAGCTCAGCGAGCAAACTCACATCCAGAAACTCAACCTGAGTACAAATCTTCTCAAAACTCTCTGGGGTTGATCTCATGAGCTTCTGACTGAGTTTTACGCACTCACCACAGAACACAGAGAGATTCCCAATGTAATATTTTGATTGAGTAGAATGGAAAGAAATGCACTCTTTCAATTTGGAGTAAATATTTGATCAGATGACACAGTATCATAGAAAGGGGGATTTCTGATGGCAATGCAGTTGGAAGTGTTATCCAGAAAATGTAATCCTCAATGAACTAATGTGATATTTAACAGGAACGTCACCAACAGGATCAGTCAGTCAATCAATGTCAACTGATGGAACATCATTCACCAACAGTCCAAATGTTTCTACCACATCAACACAACTTTCAACAATAGGAGGTAAATGGGAGATATTGTGACCTTCTGGCTGGATTTTGATTGGTTTGCCTGAGAACATTTGAGAGTGCATCTGAAAATAGTGTGCCATGCAGGTAGTGTTGGGTGAAGTGCCTCTGGGATTGTACACAAATTTCAAACAACCTGCCGGCTAAAGTGATGGTAATCCCCTCTTGAACTTGTCAATGGCTCTTAAATGTTTTTTAGGAGCTTGTGAAGTTTTCTTTCCTGAACAGAGTGGAGGTTCAACATGGAGGAACTATAACAGACTAGCACTACATTGTGCACAGCTGTTGGGGTTACTGAGGAAAATGTGTATGCAAGAGATAGGAGCAGGAGAAGGCCATTCAGTCCTTTTAGTCTGCTCTGCCATTCAATGTGCTCGTGGCTGATCTATTCCAGTAACATCATTTCCCTGCACTACCCCCATATCCGTCAATGTTTTTAATATACAAAAATATATCGAGCTCAATCTTGAGCCAACTGAATGACTGAGGTTCCATTTTGCAGTGCTTTCCAAGGAGTAACAATTTTCTGAGTTTAAAAGATCCCTTTCATCTGTGTCCTTAGTGGCATGCACCTCATTCTCTCACTGTATGCCCTTTTTCAGACCCCATGACAAGTTGAATTTTCCTCCCTGGATCAATCCTGTTGGTGCCTCTTAGAACATTTCATGTTCGAAGGAAAAGGAAATTCCATTTCACCTGCGCTGTTTTATGAATTTTGTGGGGTGATTTGTTGCTGGATCAAGTACTGGACTTTATGTTGGTCTTCATAGCCGCCTGCTCCTCCCTTTTCTTCATGACCATATTATGAGCTGCCTTCTCTCCTTGGCAGGCTAGATGCCATCCCCAACATGTCATCTGCCTGCCTTTGCTCCTGGATTCAGGCTGGCAGCTCCTGCCTCCTGGTCATTGTAAATGAGGCTGCCCCCTGCCCAGTCAGTCCATTTACATTTGAAAATAATTTCGAATGTGCAGGGCAGTTCAGGGACCTGGAATTCTATTAGGTGTCAAATTCCCAAGTCACCTTTGAAAATCCTGTCCATTATTTCATTATGTCAACGAGTTTACTGTTAACCAGGTGATATACCAGACAATCATTCAGTACGAACACTCCAACTTATCTGCTGTCAGTGTCAAGCAAAATACCATAGGTAAGATTCCTCTGTTGTACAAAGGGCTAACATGATTAAACTCTTGTTTCGTCACATGATAGATTCCGTAGAATTCACAGAATCCCTACAGTGTGGAAACAGACCATTCGATCTAACAAGTCCACATCGACAATCCGAAGAACATCTCACCCAGACTCACCCCGCCCCTCCATTCCTGTAATCCTGCTTTTACCCTGGCTAATCCGCCCTAACCTACACATCCCTGGCACAATTTAGCAAGGCCAATCCACCTACTCTGCACATCTCTGGATGTTCCTCTTTCCCCAACAGAGGAAGTAAATTTCCAAATGAAGCCTTTTAATTGATTGGAACATATTTCTGGTGTATTTTTAGGGCGCATTTAAAAAGTGTAATGATGAAGTATTATTTCAGTCAACTTACTCCTACCGATGGAGCCTTAAAGATAAATTTAAATTATGGAATAATCGCCGTATATCTTGAGGTGAATATCTGCTTCGATCCCGCCTGAGGGAAGTGAACCTGGTGTAGCAGAGGTTGTGCATTATATACGCTGTATGCATATGTTCAATTCTTTGCCAATTTTACACTAACATTGATAAGAAATCACCAAAGACTATCTGATGGACTGTGATGTGTAGAAATAATTTCTTGCAATATTTTGTTTGGTGGTCAAAAAATACATTAATGAATTGGCAGTCATTAACAGTCTCTCAAAAAAGTATTTGAGAAGTATTCACTCACCTGAGTTATGCTGACCAGCTTGAGGGATGAGTTCAAAGATGACCAAGGTTTTAACAGGAACCAGTCTAGCCGCAGCTGATGTAGCCAGTGTGCAGCACATAATATCAATAACATTGCTGAGGTCACATTGGAGTGTTCACCTTCATGAAGAGCAGCCATGGAGAAAATAGAGAGTGTAACAATTGAGGAAACCTGAGTGGAAAGGAATATCCAAGATAACCAAGTGTGGAGCTGGATGACGGTCTAGGCCCGAAACGTCAGCTTTTGTGCTCCTGAGATGCTGCTTGGCCTGCTGTGTTCATCCAGCTTCACACTTTATTATCTTGGATTCTCCAGCATCTGCAGTTCCCATTATCACTGGAAAGGAATATCGCTTGTTGTTGAAAACCAAAATAGAGCCACTACTCGTGGTTTACGTCAGCTAATGCAAGCCCAGGCCTGACCTGCTGTGTTCTTTCAGCTCCATTCTGTTTAATTTCTGACTCCAGCATCTGCTGTTCTTACTGTCTCGCTGTGACTTTTGTTTTGTTTTCAATTATTAGCTACCACTGGGTCTCTTGTAAGGGGCTCAGGTGATGAGTTCTTGCCAGACTGTCTGTTACCAAGGGAGCTCATAATCAACAAGCTTCACGAGGAAATTAATTAGCGATTCCCCATGAGCCTTGTAGAGGTCATCACAGACAGAAACCATTTAGACAGAATCACAGAATTGTCCAATACAGAAGGAGGCCATTTGGCCCGTCATGTCTGCACTGGTTCTCGACGGGAGCAATTTACCCTGTGCTTCTTGTCCGCCGTACCCTACATTCCCGTAACCCTGCATGTTCTTCCTTTTTAAATTCTTTCTTAAAAGTCTTGATTGAATCTGCCTTCACCACACTCAAGAGTGCACTCTAGATCTTAGCAACTCTCAACATTATACAGTAATATCTCTTGGGCTGTGTCTGCATGGTGGACCTCGATATCATCCTGAAGTCTTTCTCTGGCGTGGGTAAGGTTTGTTCATTATCAATAATGCCCACAGTTATGTTGCTTAGGGCAATGTTATGTCCCAGTAGATGATGCTGTTTTCACCCTTTCTGATAATAACTGGCCAGTGTGGCTAAGTAAATTGGTCCTGATAGTACTTACTGCAGGAAAAAAAGCTGGTTATTCACTCGTAAAATAGATAGTGTGTAATTCTCATAAGTGTCAAAGCCACAACTGGTAAGCTTTTATCTAAGATAACAAAGTGTGGAGCTGGATGAACACAGCAGGACAAGCAGCATCTCAGGAGCACAAGAGCTGACGCTTCGGGCCTAGACCCTTCATCAAATCAGCTCTTCTGGGCTTTCCCAGTGATCTTCTCCATCATGGACAGCATGCCAAGTTGATTCCTTGCTTGGTCTTATTCATAACAATTATGTGAGTTGGTGGTCTTTTTAGTGATATCCAGGTCCCCTCATGGCATTTGCCTACATTGTGAACCTTCCGTTGTAGGTAGGTATGATTATCCCCATGACGAGGTATGTGTAGCACTGCTCCTATGTAGTATCCCCCTTTATCATCATCCTGGGTACCCAGTACTCTACTAGCAAGAGTTAAACTCCTAAGGTGGTTTGGGGTGTCTTCTCCCCTACCCACTTCCTCAAGTGTTCACCCAATACCCAGGCTAGCACCTGGCGCATCTCTAGTTGTAACAAGCTTGTACTGATCATTGTCAATATCAGGCTTGTATAAGTTGTACCATCTCTGCCTTGTGCTGTTCCTGGGAATTGTTCAGTAATCAAACCAGGTGTATCTTGAAGCGGTTTCAAAATCTCAATGGCATCTAGAATAGCCTGAGAGGAGTCACATCCCAACTGACTCGTTTTCATTTGCTCCTGATAACTGCTGCTTAAGACCTTGTGCTTCTTCTGTTGTTAACTGGCACTTCTTCAAATGTCTGTGCCGTTTCAGTAAACATTTTAACTGCCTCATCAGCATACTTGTTGTCCCTTAGTTGCGAGGTTTCTGCCTTCCGTGTGCTTTAATATTATTTACTGCTGCCTCACTTTAGCTGCTTCTACCAAATCTTTAACCTGCTCTTTGTGTTAATGTGGCTCACCGACAAGGTGAGTATCCACACCAAGCCCAGGCTATTGTATTATCATGCGCTACCTCAAAAACATACCTACTATCTGTGTATATGCTGACTCTCTGACCCCTGGCTAATTTCAGTGCTGCTGACAGGGCTTTTAATTCTGCTGTTTGGGCTGAATATATCTGCTCTCCAGTCATCAAGTTTTCCTCTACATTTACCATTGACTTTGGCCAGAAAATGAAACACCAAACATGATAATTTAAACAGAAAGATATTGAAATTAAACTCTTACTCAAGTCTGTTTCTTCAAGCTAAGCACAACATAGATACGACATTATTTTGAGGAAGGAGAAAATAAATTATGTCTTTTGACTTAATTTTTTCTTCATTAATTAACTTTAATCAACTGCAACCAATTCCAAGGGGCAAATTTTTACCATGCTTTAAGAAACAAATTTTAAGTCAAGATTTCATAGCAGGTTTTTCTTTACATGACCACTACCAGTTCCTTAAAGTGACATCACCTTAACCAGATAACAAAGTGTGGAGCTGGATGAACACAGCAGGCCAAGCAGCATCTCAGGAGCACTGATGAAGGGTCTAGGCCCGAAAGGTCAGCTTTTGTGCTCCTGAGATGCTGCTTAGCCTGCTGTGTTCATCCAGCTCCACACTTTGTTATCTTGGATTCTCCAGCATCTGCAGTTCCCATTATCACCTTAACCAGACATGTTCCAAACTGACACAGGCACACAGCACAATTTTGAATCACCTTACATTCACAAAATACAAATTAAACTAAAACTATTCCCAGGTCTTGAGCTCCAGGGAATGAAAACACACAAATTACACAAGACACTATTTAACAACCAACAAATGAAGATGCATATGTACCAGATCACAAAGAGTAAATCCAAATTCAGGGGCTATGGAGGCGTACATTCACATGCAGACAGGAAAGAGTTATTATGTTGATCAAACACAAAAAGCTGGTGTCTCTCTCTCACACTTATGAACACTTTCTTACTTCCTTCTGATCTCCATTTTTAACTTTTTTGTTTAATCTTTGCTCATAAAGAGAATGAGATAGATTCATATTCCAGAATTAACAGTTATATAGCACGCGGTCACAATAAAACAGTTTACCTCTATAAATCTCAGCTTGATAAGTGTCTACTAACCAAAGATTTTCACTTGTAATTTCACATTAGATCAAAGTGCGAATTTTGAAGGCCTTATCTTCTTTGTTTCCGTTTTCTTTTTACTACTCTCTGCGAACTAAGTGAGTTTGTGGAGTTCCAATTAATTTTAATCATTTGCCCAATCTGTTCCATAATGCTTGCCTTTCTGCTGGGTTAAAATATTCTAAGTTAACTTCCTGTGGATTCTCCTGCCTATCTCTTCAATTTTTAACTACAGCCCACAGAGGAGCTATTGGTGCAAGTCTTTCTGTTTCGAAGGGTGGTAGGTCATCCCTCGCATTACTGCCCCTGTGCCAGTACACATACATTTCGTCCTCTAAGACATTCCAGTCAACGTCATCGTCCTCGCCGCTCTCTGAGGAGAGTGGTGCACTAGATGTCTCCCTTACTGTGGCCACTGTCTGGCCTTTTGGCTTTACACTCTCACATCTGAGAGCCGACACCTTCACTGTTCTCATCTCTCACTGGCCGTATGTCTGACGAGGGTTGTTAGAAAATACAACTGTCTTCTCATATTAATCTTTACCTTTTCCCTCCCCCCAAGCTTTCTGCTCTGGTATTGGGGTGTCTAGATCATACCACCTCCTGATCATCTTCATGGTCAGCTTCTGATTGCATTCCAATTCATTTGTTCCAGCAACCTCTCCAGGCTTTATTTATTTTTCCCTTTTCCTTAGACACGATCTCTTCTGGATGCTAATTGGCTACAATAGTCTTATGCCTCTCTTAGCGTGCTTTTCACCTGGGTGTTCTGCTATGGGGCCCAACCCTCCCCAGTGCAGACTCTCCTTGGGTCTTATCACTCCTGCTGTGGGGCTGTACCGTCCCTGATGCAAACTAGGTTTTTTTAATACAGTACAACTTCCTTCTTCCTCATAGTTCTTTTCGTACTGCAAGTTACAGCCAGGATCAACTATGTTGGGGTTTGCCCTCTACGTAACAAGGGTGGTAATGTAAAACTAACTCACCCAATTAGGACCCACAAAGTTGGTAATGGAGCAGTGCAGTATCTGTCTTGCAGCACCAATTGTTGGGGACAGAAATCAAACAGGAGTCTCCAATTCTGTGTTCAGCAGTACAAGTAACTTTTAATGAGAGCTCTTTTAGCACACATGTGGGGGAGAGTAGAAATCGTTTCAAATCTGGCTTTCATGTGCCCAGTTACGGCTCAGAGGTCAGTGACATTCTACCTTTCCCAATGAAGTGTAGGATATGAATACATACCATGTTACAATGGTTGACATCAGTGCTTGCCATATCCTCTCTGACTTAGACGTCCAATCCTGCAAATACACGATCAATGATGGACAATGTCAGAGTCAACCTTAGGTTCCCCATGATCTCATGATGTTAACCAGATATCATTATCATCAGTCCTTGGAATCTTACAATGTACCCCATTAAGTTATGTTCCAACGTTAATGGTTATACACTTGCTCGGACATTTTCCACAAATGCTTATTCTGAAGCACTGTTCAAATTCTGTTATCCATTGTATTCATTGCTATCTGCACCAAATTCTGTTACTCATCTTGTATTTCCTATCATCTTAATCACAGAAGATACAAAAAGATGCTAATTCCTACTAATTGCTATAAAATTCACAATATCAGTTCAAATATAAGGTTAGTAATGCAGACTGTTATATGGTTATTCCAAACGTTTGAATTCTTTAGCCAATGAGTTGTTAGCAGCTTTTGTCCCACCTGACCGTGGAATATCAAAGAATAACTTCCCCTCCATCATGTAGCTGAAATTATAACTCTTTTTATTCACATGCTGTCTGTTCATGTGTTTTAAACAGGAAATTGCTTCTTATATGAAATTTACTGTCCCTTCTCTAAATATTTCCACACTTACGACTTAATGAGACAACATCTATTTAACTTCCATGAGTAAGACTGAAATCCAATCATGTTCCCAGCTCAAGAATCTTGACTGAATTTCTAAGGTGTTACGTGATATCTCTGTTCTTACCCCCTTGATCTTTGAAAGAACATTGGGAAGCTGTCATTGCTTATTTTCTTGAATTCAAATATCTTTTCTACCCTATTTATGCCAACTAAAAACCCACATGCTGTGATCTTGTGCTACCTCTGGCCATGGGCTGTCCCTATGCCCACTCCCACAGGAAGGAGGTCAATGACCTTCTCCACTCTGCCTGTGTAAGTGCCACTGCATTCTTTCAAATATCTCACCCTAACTCTACCAAACCTTTTTCCCAGAAAGTCTGCACAGCTGTCACAATTGCCTGCCATATCTTCCCTCACTTGCTCTCACCTAGCCCAACACTCAACATTTCCAACCCTGCATGCCCGCTGCACTGCCTACTCACTCACTTAGGACCCTCCCCAATTGCACCAACAATAATAGCTGTTACCCATTTTCATTTCCCCTAATACCTGCCTGGCTCTCATTCCAAGAGCAAAACAGCTACCAATACGGCAGAAAAATGGGTGTGGACAGCTCAGTATTCAGCAACACACCCTCTTTGGGGAATGAACACTGAGTCTGATCACCCAAGTGGCTGAGTGATTTTGTTTCAGCCCCTGAACTGGTCATAGAATCTTAGAGCATAATAAGCAGACCCTTTGGCTCACCATGGCTATAGCAACTAACAAACAGCAAACCACACCAATCCCTGCACTCAACTTCTGCTGTGCCTCGGCATTTTAAGTGCTTATCCAGATATCCAGATGCTTCTCAAATGTTGTGAGAGTACCTGCCTCCACCCATCCTCTCAAGCAGCACTTTTCATATTTCAATCACCCTCTGGGTGAAATTTATTTTCTCAGATCCCCTCTAAACCGCTTATTCTTCACCTTAAATTATATCCTCTGACCTTAGGTACATCTGCCATGGGGAAAAGATTCTCATGATCTACCCATCTATGTCTCTCAAAATTTTGTACACCTCAATCTCCCTCACCCTCCTCTGCTCCAAGGAAAACAAACCCAGTTTATCCAACTCTCGCCTCATAACTGAGAACTTTCTTCCCACACAACATCCTGTAGGGTGTAATCACATCCTTCTGATAATGTAACGACCAGAAGGGGACACACTGTTCATCCTGTGGTCTGAGCAGTGTTTTATGAAGTTGTAACACAATTTCATTGCTCCTATATTATGCATCCTGGCTAGTGAAGGCAAGCATCCTATATGCAGTCTTCACCTTCCTGTGTACTTGTGTTGACACCTTCAGGGATTTTGTGGACTTGAACACCAAGGTCTTGTTGATCTTCAGTACTCCCTAGGGACCATTGTGTATATCCTAGGGATTCATTGTGTATATCCTTACCTTATTACACCTCCCAAAATGCATTACATATATTGTATACCATGCCCACGTGTCCAATGTGACTAGGCATCAAATTTTTCCCACCTATCTCTGTGCATACTGAGTAGCACAATCTATCATATTCTGACAGTGACCAAGTATTTTAGTTGGGGAAGGGGAAGAATATTGAACAGGGGCTTTACACAAAATAGGATCTGCTGGCCCATGTGCTTCAGTTTCATTGTTAAACACCAGCTAAACCACCAATCAACCTTTCCTTAATCAGTTTCAATATTCATAATGGCCGTTAGTTCTGAACACATGAAACTTCATGTAAGGAGACAGACTTTATTGAAAGATCTTTAGAAAAACATGGATTGTTCCAAACGATGTGCTTTCCATCCCTTTTAAGAATGGGATTAGGAAGAAACAAGGATCATGAATAAGCCATTTGGTCCTTTGAGCCTGCTCCATCATTTAATAAGATCATGTCTGACTTGATTGTCAATTTGAGTTCACTTTCCCACTTGCCCTGATAACCTTTTGCCTCCTTGCCTATCGAGGATCTATTCCTTTCTGCCTTAAAAATATTCAAGGGCTCAGCTTCCACCACTTTTCAGCAGCAAGGTTCCTTCGATTCACAACCATGCGATTTTTAAATAGTGACCCCAATTCCTGATATTCCAAATAAAATGTTGTCTCCACAACTACCCTGTTCAGGCACCTCAGGCATCTTACATATTCCAATCAAGTTGCCTGTTACTCTTCTATTCATGCAGATACAAACCTGCACTCACCAAGCTTTCTTTGTTAAACAACACCTTTCCATACCAGACATTGGTCTGGTGTACCTTTTCTGAACTGGTTTCAATACTTCAGATCCTGAACACAGTACTTCAGATGGGTGTCTCATAGTGCCCAGTCTAACATAAGAGATCATAGAATCCCTACAGTGTGGAAGCAGGCTCTTTGGCCCAACAAGTCCACACCAACGCTCAGAGTATCCCACCCAGACTCATTCCCCTAAAACCCACCCAATCTACACATCCCTGAACACTATGGGGCAATCTAGCATGGTCAATCCACCCTAACCTGCATATCTTTGGACTGTGGGTGGAAACCGGAGCACCCAGAGGAAACCAGCGCCGACACGGGGAGAATGTACAAAATCCACACAGACATTCACCCGAGGCTGGAATTGCACCCGGGTCCCTGGCGCTGTGAGGCAGCAATGCTACCCACTGAGTATGCCACCCTAATTGGTCTAAGACATTTTGACTTACTATGCCTGGAACCCCTGAGCAAAGGCTTGACTTGACTGATGACTGCTGACAACCATGATGAACTTCCTAGCTGTGTGTCCATGCTAAATACCATGGCAATACAGCTGTAGTATTAGGCTGGTCTTTCTTGCTGAGGGGCAAGGTGCCAAAAGGTAAATCAATGGCTAATGCTGTGAGCACCCAAGCTGTGTGTGCTAAGACAGCAGCATATAGACCGGAGATGTGGAGGCAATAAGGAACATATGGATGATAATGGAATAGTGTAGGTTAGATGGGCTTCAGATTGGTTTCACAGGGTCGGCGCAACATTGAGGGCTGAAGGGCCTGTACTGCACTGTAATGTTCTACGTTCTGTAGACTGCAGATTCTCGAAGCCAGAGTATACAGGCGTGAGGCTGGAAAATCACAGCAGGTCAGACAGCATCTGAGGAGCAGGATAGGCAATGTTTCGGGCTGAAGCCCTTTGTCAGGACTGGAGAGTGAAGCCCAGAAATAAATAAAGTGGGGGGGGGGTGCTAGGGGAAATGTAGGAAAAGTGGTGATAGGTGAATGCAGGTAGGGTGTTATTGCGAGTATGGGAAATGTGAAACAAAATAGAAATTGCTGGAAAAAATCTCAGGTCTGGGAAGCATTTGTGGAAAGAAATGGTTAACATTTTGATTCCTCAGTCTGGCTTATATTCCTCAGCACAAAATGTTTTGTCTTTTTTCCAATCAGTTAACCTGTGCAAAAATGGAGGTTCCTTGGATGTTGATAAATGTATTTGCCAAATACCCTATGAAGGACAATACTGTGAATCAATAGCCAATTCTGTCCCTGGTAAGTTGCATTTGTTTTATAATTTATATGATTATTGATTTGCATGTTGATAGTGGGGGATTCAGTGATGGTAATACCATTGAATATCAGGGTCAGTGGTTAGACTACCTTTCATTGGAAATGGTCATTGCTAGGCATTTATATGGCACAAATGCACTTGCGGCTTTTCAGCCCAGGCCTGGATACTGATGCATTTGAACTGGCCTGCTTCAGTATTTGAGGAGTGCTGAATATAGTGTGTAATCATCGTAAAAGATCCTCACTTCTGACTGTAAGATGGAGGGAAGGTCATAAGGCAATGGCTGCTCTGATCATGACTTCAACCACACTTTCCTGCCTGTTCCCCACCCTTTGACACTCTAATCTGTTGAATTTACTGCAGAGGAGTGTCAAGGTTGGGTCATTGAGTATGATCAAGGCTGAGGTAGATTGATATTTAATCAGAAGGTTTATGCAGTCAATGCAGGAAAGTGGAATTGAGGATGATTACATCAGTTATAATCTTATTGAACGACAGACAAGACTTAATGGGCTGGATGGTCTATTTCTGATCCTACTTGTTATGGTCTTATGGGTTTTATAAATCAAAATCTGTTTGTTTGTTTTTGCATTTCCCTAAAAAAGACAAATAGGCTCAATTTTTCTCTAGGAGACATGAACTGGAACTTCAGTTGTATTTACACCTCACTCCCCTGTGCTTTAATTGGCCTCAAGTTGGCCACATCCCCTGCCAGTCCTCCATCTCCTATTCTTACCTTCCCTACCTCAACACCTGATCCACTTTTTACAATATGAACTTACATGTTGAAGATAAAAACTGAACTGCATCCAACCACACATAAATCCCCCAAATAAACAATTTTATCCCAAAAGATGCTTCAACTGAAAGCTTTGAAAGCACTTAAAAATTATGTATCTTTTTAAAACTCATCCCACCTCCATGCAGCTGGCATAAAACCTCACTGCTGCTAAATCTGTCCTTTAATGAGTCTGCCACAATGAGAAATATCTTGTTTATGAAAATAGGACACTTTGGAGCTCACATCTTACCTGCCATCAGAAAACAAACAGAGACCATAAATTGTAGGTGGGATATCCATCCACATTGCTTTCACGGCTGTTTTTGTGCTATCAGACTTCTGTTAAATTTGAGTCCTGAGGTACAGCTTATTGTTACAAATGCAAATAAGGTACTAACACACGTTGCAATATATTACAGGAAACGTGACCTATGCCATCAGAGTGACAGTGAAAATAGAGAACAGGAATTATACCATTGAAATGGCAAACAGATCATCTGAAACATTCATGAAATTTTCAAAGGAGTTTACTGAACAGGTTGGAAACTTTCAATGTAATTGCATTGCCAGGCAACTATTAGAATTGTTTTGAAAACATTATAAATGTGATGACAAATGGGGCAGGGATCTTGGTGAATTTAAATTAGGATTGATTTTCACCCCGAAGCCTGATAGTGAGATATTGCTACATTGTCCTGTTTACCTTTGTCTTAATAGGCCAAAGAATGTGTCCTTTTTAGCAGTTATTAGTGTCTACGCGTTTCATAATAAGTCACATGATAAACAGAGGTCATTCCCTTTACTCTTTTATTCCCATTTGGAACATCATGCCTGTGCCTCCTCTTTGAAAAGACATCTCTCAAATCCCAAATACTTCATCATTTTCCATATAAACAGCTTACCTGAGTACTTTCTGTAGAACTGTAACCGTTTCCTTCACCCGTCTTTCTCTGCCTCTTTCGCACAGGTATGCAGGAGCATGCTTATCCACAAATCATTTTATCTTTTCCAGATGCAATATGTTTATGGACATATTCGAGGTTATAAAACAGTTGAGATCACAATGACAAGGTAGGGATCTCGGAACAGAATTCCCAGTTCTGTTAAATTTATGTTGTGTATGATAAAAATGACATGGGGCATTCATAATCATTGAAATTTGTGCAGAAGTGCAAATAAGTGCTCTGTGATGGATGATGAAAAGGCTGTAGGTAGAGGAGAACATCAAAGTTTTCCCCTGTTGAATTCAGTTGGAGTAGTAACTGGAAAAGAGATTGAACTAAAAGCAAGTTTAAAGAATCATACCTATACTTAAGCTCAGGGTTTGCCTATTTATATGGGTTCTTCAAGAGTGAAAGGCACAAGGCAGATGAAATTCAGCTCCATTGAATATATCTGTTGCATCTTGCCCTGTCAGTGTAACGAAGCTGTACCTAGCTTTGAACATAATTTTTTGCTTTCTTTTCTGTTCCATCATGTTTTAAGCGAGGGCAGTATCATTACCGATCACAAAGCTATTTTCAACGATGAAGCAGAGAGGTTCGATGACAGCATGATAAAAGAAAGAGAGGAAGATATCATAGACAGCTTACAATTCAGGAATTGCACCAACAATAATGATTCACGTAAGAAAGTGACTCTGTTCTCAATTACACGCGGCAGTGAAGTTGCACAGCCACACGAACCCTCATCTGAAATGCCTTTGTGGGGTGTGTGATTCTGTTGGACACTTATTTAAAGCCATCCTTCCTCCTAAGCAGCAGTGATTGCTAATAAATCTCCAAGACCCTGTGTTACACTGAGATAACAAGGTTTAGAGCTGGATGGACACAGCAGGCCAAGCAGCATCAGAGAAGCAGGAAGGCTGACGTTTTGGGCCTAGACACTTCTTCAGAAATGGGGGAGGGGACGGGGATTCTGAAATAAATAGGGAGAGAGGGGGAAGCGGATACAAGATGGATAAAGGAGAAGATATGTGGAGAGAAGACAGATAGGTCAAAGAGGCGGGGATGGAGCCAGTAAAGGTGAGTGTAGGTGGGGAGGTAGGGAGGAGATAGGTCAGTCCAGGGAGGACAGACAGGACAAGGGGGCGGGATGAGGTTAGTAGGTAGGAGATGCGGGTGGGTCTTGAGGTGGGAGGAAGGGATAGGTGGGAGGAAGGACAGGTTATGGGGACAAGCTGGGCTGGTTTTGGGATGCAGTGGGGGGAAGGGAGATTTTGAAGTTTGTGAAGTCCACATGGATATCATTGGGTGCAGGGTTCCCAAGCGGAATATGAGTTGCTGTTCCTGCAACCTACGGGTGGCATCATTGTGGCACTGCAGGAGGCCCAGGATGGACATGTCGTCTGAGGAATGGGAGGGGGAGTTGAAATGGTTCGCGACTGGGAGGTGCAGTTGTTTTGTGCGAACTGAGTGTAGGTGTTCTGCAAAGCAGTCCCCAAGCCTCCTGCTTGGTTTCCCTGATGTAGAGGAGGCCACAACGGGAACAACGGATGCAGTATACCACATTAGCAGATGTGAAAAGTCTTCTTGGGGCCTGGATTGGGGGTGAGGGGAGATGGTGCAGAGGCGGGTGTAGCACTTCTTGCAGTTGCAGAGTGGTCCCTCCGGAAAGCAGATAAGGCTACACTGACATTGTTTTAGCTGCACATAGTAGTCGATCTTTAAAACCTCCAAATGTCTCTCCAGAAGTGGGGCGCCAACTCATATGTGAAGTATAAAAATGATGTATTGGTGGTCACCATCTTTACTATTCTCCATAGGGAGTTAGCTCTGCGTGTGGGGCACGTCTTAAACTCCTGCATATTATTGCAGCACAGCCTGTATTGCCAGCTTACACCCTGCTCCCTTATACCCAGTTAGAAAGTACTGATCAATAAAACATTCATCGGTGGCATGAAGAATTGGGTTGCTAATGTCAGAATAGTGTGTTGTGGCTGGAAAAGCCAGTGGCGGTAGTGGTGCTGGGTACGGAATATGCAAAACTAGGAATTTTGGGACCAAGAAAGTGACGTCATCATAAATACCAGGTTGATGCACACAGGTCACACAAGCAATGCCAATTGTTGACTGTCTGCTTCAGAGAGAGAACTATCACCTCCTTCTCAGTAGATCGTGGGTTAAAATTTCACTCCAGTTTATAATCCAAGTTGAGATATGAACTTAGTGACATGCAGCCCACATGAGGAAAGGGTTTCAGTGAATCAGTTTGGTTTTATCACTCACCAGCTCACATTGGTTCAATGTATGGTTGGATTTCAAACTGAGAATCTATGGTTTCCTAAACTTGTTCCACAATCACTGCACTTGACAAACTGCTCTCACATATCATGGGTTCACTTTCACCAACCCATTTTCTTTCTTTGAAATATGCTAGCTATCATTTTCATCTTCACTGGCTGTCTGAAACTCTGGTGGGAGGGGATCATTGGCCTGTTGATTTGAAAGGATGAGCAATCACCTTTGGTAAACATGTAAAGGAGGACAAGAAATCTTTGGAACAGGAAGAACTGCAAATGCTGGAGTCAGGGATAACACAGTATGGAGCTGGAGGAGCACAGCAGGCCAGGCTGCAACACAGGAACAGGACTGTTGATGTTTCGGGTCAGGACCCTTCAGAAATCTTTGTTGTGTTAACAGTGCCAATCTAAATGTGTATTAATGGGCGTTTCTGGCAAAACTAGCATTTAGTATCCATCCCTATTTATGTTGAGTAGGCGGTGATACACACGAGGGCCTTGTTTGTCCACTTCAAAGGGCAGTTATTACCGCATAGGTATGGGTCAGGGGTGACGATGTAGGCTATAAAGATCTGGGTGATAGGATTGCTTCTCTCGACGGTGAACCTGCTGGATTTTACAACCCAACAGATTCATGGTCACTTTTAATGATACTAAAGCTTCTAATTCCATTCAAGTTCTCAAATTTCCACAGTAGGAGTTGATTTCACAGTCTTCCAATTTAGAAGCCAGAAACATAATCACTGCACTATTATTTTGTTTCGTTTGGGAAATCAGTCTCAATGTTTTACTCATGTTTCCATCCTGATATGTACAATTATTAATTTAAAGATTACTGAAAGCTTCTCCCATGCATATCTTTTTTATTGTGAACTAATTCACATTTCAGAACAGTGTTCAGGACTTCAGCTCGCACCGAATTACAAAAATGTATCATACACAAATCAAGATGTAACTGGTGAGTTTTACATTCTCAAGACTTTTTCTAAACTGGGCAACAACAGCTTAAGGCTTCATATAATGATGTTGCAAACATATAAAATATTTTACACACTTTGTCTGAATTGTTGACCATATAGTTGCAACCATTCCAATATTGATCCTACAATTATTGGTTCTTCAATTATTGATCTTATAATTATTGATATATTATAAATAAGTTCCTTATTTTCATGGGAAGAAATGTGTTGTTGCGTAGTTCATACTGCTCGGTGAATCTATCAAATTAACTACGATTGTTGGAGTGTGGCGGGAGACAGTGCACTCTCTAATTTTTCCATGTTGAGCACAACTTATTTAGATCACTGCACACACATGCAGGACAGTTTTGTGGGAGCCTGTATGTGCACCATCAAGGCACCACTGATTGTGTTTGGAGTGATTGTCGGTATGACGGGTCGGCACAACATCGAGGGCCGAAGGGCCTGTACTGTGCTGTAATGTTCTATGATTATTGTGTTCCATCACAACTAAATTACTGCAGAAATACACAGTCTTGCAGCTCAGAGAAAACATTTTTGGGATGTAAGAGATACATTGGCAAAGTCATGAGTTTGTTATCCACTGGTTGTTCAACAGTTGATTGCTCCACGTCCGTCAAAGACAATTTCAAGGACGACTTTACATCTGTAAATACAACTTCGGGCTGGATCTGTGTGTCAAGATGTCACAGTGGCCATAAAGATCACTTGAGGTGCCAATACGGGAAATGTGAGCTCACAGTAAAAGGCCCCAAATGCTTGTAAGTTACAATTGGTATTCTTGTGTTTAATTCAAAGTGGTTAATCTAGTGAGGTCTAGGTCTGATGAACAAGCAGAATTGCCTTGCGGTCTCCATATTTAAGAATTAATCTCCTGAGCAGTGCTCCAAACAAACCAGCAATAAAGCTAATCACTTTGAAATTATAAAGAGCTGTGCGTTTTTTGTTAGTTTTATTGAATGCCAATAACTAGTAGCACTATTGTTACTAGTTTTAAAAATGCTGGGATACAGAAAAATTGCTGTATGGGTGGGGAGGTTGCACATTATATAATGAAATTTCTAGGACTATGCCCAGCTAAGTTGGAAACTCCAATCAAGGGCCCTAATCAAGGAGTGCGACTGCAAAAATGTAGCCTGTGGTTTCTTTATGCGATGCTGTTAATTATCGATCTGTATTTGGTAGTTACCTTGCATAACGAATGTGATGATTTTCTTGATAAAACTAAAACTTAAATAGATCAGCACACAACTGTGACCTCTCTTCCAAAAGAAGACTGATGGCATAGAACACAGAACAGTACAGGCCCTTTGGCCCATGATGTTGTACCCAACTTTTCCCCTAAGCCTAAAGTCTATCTAACCTCCACCCCTACCTTATACTATCATCCATGTGCCGATCTAAGCCACTTAAATGCCCCTAATGAGGCCGATTCCACTACCCTCTCCAGCAATGCATTCCACGCCCCGACCACTCTCTGAGTAAAAAACCTACCTCTGACTATGTCCCCTCGTAATAGCTACCTCCACGCTAGGAAAATGTCTCTGGCTATCTATTCTGTCTATACCTCTGATCATTTTGTACATCTCAATCAAGTCACCTCTCATCCCTTGTTGCGCTAAAGAAAAAAGCCCTAGCTTTGTCAACCTTTGCTCGTAAGGTTTTCCCACCGTTCCAGACAACATCCTGGTAAATCTCCTCTGCACTTCTTCCAACGCTTCCACATCTTTCTTGTAATGAGGTGACAAGAACTGGACACAATACTCCAGATGTGGCTGAACCCAGGGTTGTGTATAGCTGGAGCATAACTTCACGGCTCTTGAACTCAATCCCTCTGTTAATGAAAGCTAACACACCATGCGCCTTCTTAACAACGTTATCCACCTGGGCAGCAGCTTTCAGGGAACTGTGAACATGAACCCTAAGATCCCTCTGCTCCTCCTCACTGCCAAGAATCTTTCTGTAAACCCATATTCTGCTTTTAAGTTTTTCCTTCCAAAATGAATCACCTCACACTTTTCAGGGTTAAACTCCATCTGCCACTTCTCCACCCAGCTCTGTTTCCTATCAATGTTCCTTTGTAACCTAGAACAGCCCTCCACACTATCCATAACTCGACCCACCTTTGTATCATCTGTGAACTTCCTACCCACCCTTCTACTCCTACATGCAAATCATTTACAAAAATCACAAATAGAAGAGGACCCAGAACAGATCCTTGTGATACACCACTCATAACTAAGCACCATGTGGAGTATTTTCTGTCCACCACCACACATTGTTTTCTAAGGGTCAGCCAACTGTGAATCCAATCTGCCACATTTCCCCCTATCCCATGCCTCCTTATTTTCTGCATGAACCTACTATGGGGAGTCTTATCAAACGCCTTGCTTAAACCCATGTATACCACATCCACTGCTCTACCTTCATCCATGTGTTTGGCCACCTCTTCAAAGAATACAGTTATGTTTGTGAGGCATGATCTACCCCTCACAAATCCATGCTGACTATCACAAATCAAACTGTGCCTATCTGAGTGATCATAAATTCTATCTCTCAGAGCCCTTTCCAATAATTTGTCCACCACTGAAGTAAGACTAACTGGCGTGTAATTTCCAAGGTTATCCCTATTCCCTTTTTTGAGCAAAGGAATGATGCTTGCCACCCTCCAATCTTCCAGTACTATACCCGTGGACAGTGAGGATGACAAGATCATTGCCAAAGGCCCTGCAATCTCTTACCTCGCTTCCTGTTGAATCCTTGGATAAATCCCATCAGGCCTGGGGGATTTAGCTATCTTCAAATTCCTCAAAATTCCTAGTGCATCTTCCTTATTGACATCCACCTCCTCTAGCCTACCAGCCTGTTTCACACTGTTCTCTCCTACAATTAGGCCCCTCTCAGTTGTGAATACTGAAGAAAAGTATTCATTAAGGACCTCGCCTGTCTCTTTAGGATCCCTTTACTATTCTTGATCGGCTCTATCCTTACTCTGTTCATTCTCTTATTCCTCACGTATGTGTAAAAAGCCTTGGAATTTTTCTTGATTCTATCTTCCAAGGTTTTCTCATGCTCTCTTATAGCTCTCCTAAGCCCTTTTTACAGCTCTTTCCTAGCTAACTTGTATCTCTCTAGAACCTTTACCGATCCTTGTTTCCTGTACCTTATATAAGCATCCTTCTTCCTCTTAACTAGATATTCGACCTCTCTCGAGAACCAAGGCTCCCTCATTTGACTGCATCTTTCCTGCCTGCTAGGGACAAGCATATCGAACACACACAGTATGCATTCCTTAAACAAACTCCACATTTCCCTGACAGCATCTGTTCCCATTTTATGTTGCCCAGTTCTTGCCTAACATAACCATAATTACCCTTCTCCCAATTATAAACCTTACCCTGCTGTATGTACCTATCCTTTTCCATGACTATTGTGAAAGTAACAGAGTAATGATTGCCACCGCCAAAATGCTCTCCTACCAACAGGTCTAATGCTTGGCCTGGTTCATTGCCAAAGTAGCAAAGAAAAAACAAAGAAACAAAGAAACCTACAGCACAGGAACAGGCCCTTCGGCCCCCCAAGCCTGCGCCGATCGAGATGCTTTGTCTAACCTGTCATCTATTTCCTAAGGGTCTGTGTCCATTTGCTCCCTGCCCATCCATGTACCTGTCCAAATATATCTTAAAAGACGCTAATGTGTCTGCGTCTACCACCTCTGCTGGCAACGCGTTCCAGGCACCCACCACCCTCTGTGTAAAGAACTTTCCATGCATATCTCCCTTAAACGTTCCTCCTCTCACTTTGAACTCATGACCCCTAGTAATTGAGTCCCCCACTCTGGGAAAATGCTTTTTGCTATCCACCCTGTCTATACCCCTCATGATTTTGTAGACCTCAATCAGGACCCCCTCAATCTCTGTCTTTCTAATGAAAATAATCCTAATCTACTCAACCTCTCTTCATAGCTAGCACCCTCCATACCAGGCAACATCCTGGTGAACCTCCTCTGCACCCTCTCCAAAGCATCCACATCCTTTTGGTAATGTGGCGACCAGTACTGTACACAGTACTCCAAATGTGGCCGAACCAAAGTCCTATACAACTGCAACATGACCTGCCAACTCTTGTACTCAATACCGCGTCCAACGAAGGAAA
Organism: Stegostoma tigrinum; assembly: GCF_030684315.1. NCBI lineage: Eukaryota > Metazoa > Chordata > Chondrichthyes > Orectolobiformes > Stegostomatidae > Stegostoma > Stegostoma tigrinum. The sequence goes on from NC_081398.1 coordinate 3,150,432, forward strand.
GCATGCCATATGCCTTCTTGACCACCCTATTGATCTGTGTTATCATCTTCAGGGAACCATGGACCTGAACACCCAGATCTCTCTGTTCATCAATTTTCCCTATGAATTTTCCATTTACTGTATAGTTCACCCTCGAATTTGATCGTCCAAAATGCATCACCTCGCATTTGCCCGGATTGAACTCCATCTGCCATTTATCTGCCCAACTCTCCAGTCTACCTATATTCTGCTGTAATCTCTGACAGTCCCCCTCACTATCTGCTACTCCACCAATCTTAGTGTCATCTGCAAACTTGCTGATCAGACCACCTACACCTTCCTCCAGATCATTTACATATATCACAAACAACAGTGGTCCCAGCACAGATCCCTGTGGAACACCACTGGTCACAGGTCTCCAATTTGAGAAACCCCCTTCTACTACTACTTCTGTCTCCTGTTGCCCAGCCAGTTTTTTATCCATCTAGCTAGCACACCCTGGACCCCATGTGACTTCACTTTCTCCATCAGCCTGCCATGGGGAACCTTATCAAACGCCTTACTGAAATCCATGTATATGACATCTACAGCCTTTCCCTCATCAATCAACTTTGTCATGTCCTTAAAGAATTCTATTAAGTTGGTAAGACATGACCTTCCCTGCACAAAACCATGTTGCCTATCACTGATAAGCCCATTTTCTTCCAAATGGGAATAGATCCTATCCCTCAGTATCTTCTCCAGTAGCTTCCCTACCACTGACGTCAGGCTCACCGGTCGATAATTACCTGGATTATCCTTGCTGCCCTTTTTAAACAAGGGGACAACATTAGCAAATCTACAGTCCTCTGGGACCTCACCCGTGTCTACGGACACTGCAAAGATATTTGTTAGGGCCCCGGCTATTTCCTCTCTCGCTTCCCTCAGTAATCTGGTATAGATCCCATCTGGACCTGGGGACTTGTCCACCTTAATGTCTTTTAGGATACCTAACACTTCCTCCTTCCTTATGTCAACTTGACCTAGACTAACCAAACATCTATCCCTAACCTCAACATCCATCATGTCCCCCTCTTTGGTGAATACCGATGCAAAGTACTCGTTAAGAATGTCACCCATTTTCTCTGACTCAGTGCATAACTTTCCTTCTTTGTCCTTAAGTGGGCCAATCCTTTCTCTAGTTACCGTCTTGCTCTTTATATATGAATAAAAGGCTTTGGGATTTTCCTTAACCATGTTTGCCAGCAAGATCTCATGTCCTCTCTTAGCCCTCTTAATCCTTCGTTTCAGATTCGCTCTACATTCCCGATATTCTTGCAAAGCTTCATCTGTCTTCAGTCGCCTAGACCTCATGTATGCTTCCTTTTTTCTCTTGGATAGTCTCACAATTTCACCTGTCATTCATGGCTCCCTAATCTTGCCTTTTCTATTCCTCATTTTCACAGGGACATGTCTCTCCTGCTAATCAACCTCTCCTTAAAAGCCTCCCACATATCAAATGTGGATTTACCTTCAAACAGTTTCTCCCAATCTACATTCCCCAGATCCTGCCGAACCTTGGTATAGTCGGCCTTCCCCCAGTTTAGAACTCTTCCTTTAGGACCACTCCTATCCTTGTCCACGAGTATTGTGTTGGTCTATCTACATACTGTGTCAGGAATCCTTCCTGAACGCACTGGACAAAACCCACTCCATCTAAACTATTACAACTAAAAAGTGTCCAATCAATATTTGGAAAGTTGAAGTCACCCATGACTACCACTCTGTGACTTCTGTATCTTTCCACTATCTGCCTCCCAATCCGCTCCTCTATTTCTCTGCAACTATTAGGTGGTCTGTATAAAAACCCTAACAAAGTGACTACTCCTTTCTTGTTCCTGACCTCAACCCAAACTGACTCTGTAAACATACCATTCTTGGACCGCTGTTTAGTAGCTGCTATACTAGCCCTGATTAGCAATACCACTCCACCACCTCTTTTACCACCCTCCCTATTTCTAAAATAGAAAGACTCTAAAATCTTGTAATTCATTTCTGATATGTGGGTGCCAGTAGCTGGACCAGCATGTATTATTCAGAGGGCAATTAAGAGTCAACCATATTGCTGTTGGTCTGGAACCATATATCGGCCAGACCATGTAAAAATGATAGATTTCTTTCCCTAAAGAGCATTGATAAATCAGAAGGGTTTTTAACAATTATCATCAACAATGACAACAAGAGCACCAATAGGCTAGCTTTTTATTGAATTCAAATTTCATCTACTGCAATGGGTTTTGAACTTATGTTCACAAAACGTGGGTGCTAATTTCAGTGACATTACCAGCGTGTCATCATCTCCTAAATGAAGTTCGCTCTAAGAATCAAAGCCTTCTTATCCTCCTCTACTACTCTGGTTGAAGCATTTAGTGTCCATCCCCATTTTCCCTAACTCGATGGTGGTACAAATAATAGGCTTGCATGTCCCCTTCAAGGAGTCACTGCCAACCACACTGCATGAAACTGACATGAAACTGGAATCTCATTTTGGTGCTATAAGTTCAACTGATTTTAAATTGGCAATTTAACTTACACATACCAAGGTGATCGATGCATGAAATGGAGACATGCCACACATGCCATAGATGTTATTGTTTTGAGATTGGAGATTTTCGAAATTGATGAAGCATTCCAGAACCAATTTTGCTCAGCACCTTGGCTGTACATCTAGCATAGTAGTGCTTGATGAGACGGTGCAGATGGAACTATACTCTGTAACCAAATAATGTTAGGAGTGTTAGATGAGAGAGTGCAGATAGAGCTTTACTAAGAGTATTCGATGGGGACAATAACAGATGAAATTTTACTCTACAACTAACGAGTACTGCATATGCCTGTGAGTGTTTGATAAGGTAGGGCAGAAGAAGATTTACTCTAGATGTATATTTTAGTTCAGTAATTTACTTGTGCCTGACCTTTTTTTTTGGTTTCAGTTGTAACACATCAAAGGACTACTGGTATATTGGGGAAAACTGCCAATTTCCAGTCCATAAATTGGCTTTCATCATCGTGACAGTATTGGTGGTTCTGATAATCATAGTCACATTGATAGTGCTGATTGTGTATTGTACGAGGTACCGACGCATGGTCAAGCAAAACCATTTATCAAGGTACTTCAGTCACCACATCTAACATCTCCTTCTTTGTGGCTCAATGTCTATGGAGTAATAATCCAGAGATTCTACATTTACTTCCACAGTGGCAGTTTGAGACCCTGAACTGCATTTACCAAATCCGTAAATAAACAATTAGCTCCAGTTAAAGTGACTGGAGAGTTGCTGGATTCTTGTAAAGACACACATAATTCATGAATACTTTTGAGAATTACCCAGTTTGTTCAAAGAGACTTCTCACGCCATTATATGTAGTCTCTTAACCACCCCCAGGTATGTCCAAGTGACCAGTTCAAGGAACAGGGTCACCATGAGGGGGTCTTGTGGGCATAGCGGTAATGGCCCTACCTTTGGAGATCTAGGTTCAAATTTCACCTGTTCGTGAGGGGCATGTGATAACATTTCTGAACAGGTTAAGTAGAAGATGTGGAAAGAGAAAGAGGAGGCTCAACATGAGCTCTCAGTGGATCAACAATAAAAATTCATGGATGTTCAATTATGTTTAAATTAAGAGAATTAAATTATTTACGTGATTCCTAATCCCCTGTCCAAGACTCCTCTGAGGACTGGACCCATAAGACAATGTTCAGTGTCACACCAAATCTGTACATTCACTGATACTAACACAGGTTGAAATGTTTCTAATCCAACAGGGAGAAGACCACAAATCAGATATTAAAATGGTGGCAGGAGGATAACTGGGAGTGGCCTGCATCCCACGGTTTGATTTTGAGCAACCTTGCTGCTGCAGATATTCACAGTAAGATTCAATACCTTTCCAGCTGTAAACTGTCAGAATGTGCGCGAAGTTAGAATGACATAGCCAGCGGGGAAAGTCTGACGAATTGTCTCCAAGTGATAGTGAAAGGAGCTTATTCTACATTTAGCTTAACTTTTTTTTAGACAGCCAAAGTTTAAAAGAAGCTCTCTCCCCTCCCTAATGCACCTCCAATCCCCACCCTGATGAACTGAAAGAATGCAAGATAGCCAATGCTGAGAACCTACAGAACTCGGGGTTGCTTTGAGATATAGAGGCATAGGGCGATGTGCTTTGAGATGATGTGGGATGTGGACAGTCAGGGTGCTGATTTTTTGTCATGCTGTGAGACACAGAGTAGCTGGGTTCTGGAACACTGTGGAACTTGGAGTTGGGTGTTACAGGTGGTGTGAGGGTTGGTTTGTGGCATCTCGCAGGGAGCCCTGCCTGCAGAACACTGTTAGTGCTATGGACCAGAAGCCCGTGTAGACTTTTCAATGATGTGAAGATCTAAAGAGTTTATAATAGTTGTGTTCAAATACTCAGGTCTACCCAGATATTCAGAACTGAAGAGCCCAGGACAGAGGCCATGAACTCATCTTTCAGGGTAAGACTTTATTAGGAAATCTGACTGTTCATATTTCATGTCCCAGAATGGAAAATGGCAAGACATTTGACTGTTGTCCTTTTATGATAGTCATGGTCAGCTGCAGGTATCACGTGTGACCTTAAAAACTAGGAACAGGAGTAAGCAATTCAACCTCTTGAGCCTGCTCCACCATTTAATACAAACATGACTGATGTTATCCTGGCCTTAATTCCACTCTCCTGCCTGCTCCCCAAAGATCTTCAACTTCTTACTAATTTAAAATGTTTATCTCCTTCTTAAATTTACTCAATGTCCTAGCGTCCATCATCCTCTTGAGATAGTGAATTCTATAGATTCATGACCCTTTGAGAGAAGAGGACAGTGTTGCTCCAGATGCATAGCTTAATATAAGGGAAGCATCATTCCATCCGCCCCCTCCTTTGTCATCTACGTGCTTTCAGTTAATCAGTTGCCAGACAAAAAAAAACTGTTTTTATATTCAATCCAATTTTCTGTTTTTATTCTTCAGATCAAAATGTTAAGGCTGCAGATGACAGAAGCACACACCGTTTAAATTCTACTGGTCTGATTAACCCCTCACCTTCTTCACTCAGAAGCCATTCACTGGACTCACAAACAGAATTGGTCTACAATAATCTGATTGTGATATCATGTGTAATCATTTTTTTTTCTCTTTGAGTTAGTTTCATTAAAAGATCAAAGTCAAGTATTTCTGGTTTTGTGCTTAAGGCCTAGAAGCTTGGATGAAGATCAATGGGGTCAATTATCCTGTGTGTCAAGAGAACTTGTGACACCAGAGACTGACTGGGTAAAGGGAAGATACATTCCTGCAATAGAACACGAGATGGTAATCAGGCTGGTAATCATGGCCCCTTTTGAATTCCCCTTTTTCTCTCTCATGCTGGCTTGACTGAGCTGAACCCAGGCTGGCACTTAACCTGTAAAAATGAAAGAACTGCGGATGCTGTAAATCAGGAACAAAAACAGTAGTTGCTGGAAAAACTCAGCAAGTTTGACAGTATCAGATGCTGAGCTTTTCCAGCAACTCCTGTTTTTGGCACTTTCCTGTGTTGTGTGATGCAGCAGTAGATTGCAGCTTCCAAATATCAAGAAATTATAACATAAACCTGAGATTTCTGACCTCACCTCAGGCTCATTTTGTTAAGGAAAGGGAGCGAGATGGAGAGGAAAATGTGGTTGCATGTCATCAAGATGGTTTTCTGCTATTTACGATTGTTATTTTGGCTATTTATTATTATGTCAATTAAATATGGATATTGCTAAACATTGCTGTGGTGATGTTAATGTAGCTGACTTGTGAAAATGTAAAAGAAATGAGATCAAGGAAAGAAACAATGATCCAAACTGCAGCCACCAACACCCCACCTCACTGTCAAATCTATGTCATATTATTCCATCCCCAGTGCAGCACTTCCCTCCCTGTCGTTGCTTTCATGCTCCCTCCTTCCTCCACAGTTCGCTTTGCCAAGTTCATGACTCTTCCTCTCCTCACCCAATTTCTCTACGTCACAATGTCCTACCTTTTCCTTCATCGATCTCTCATTCCAGCGCCCAACCACTCAAACCCTTTCTGCCTGTACCCTGTCATTTTATTCCTCGGACTGCTTACTTTATGGCTACTCACTCCTTTTTTCTGGACTACACTTGGAATGGGTTCCCTCAGGAATTGTTTGTAAAATTTAATTTTTGGATATTGACTGGAATAAAACAAGAGGCTTATGCAAAAGTAACCTCACATTGTTACTGAAGTTTTGTCCAGCACATCCTAGTCCAATTATTAAGAGGCCTTCAAACTGGAACCTCCTTTGGAATGAAAGCCCGCTTGCTGAAGGCTGGATGCAGCATGGTACTTGGGAGTGCTATCCTTGATTCCAGACAGAATCATAGAATCCCGACAGTGCAGAAAGGGGTCAATCAGTCCACCATAGCTACACCAACCCTTCGAAGAGCATCCACTCTACCAACATAACCCCACATTTACTATGGCTAATCCACCTAGTCTACACATCCCTGAACACTATGGGGCAATCTAGCATGGCCAATCCACCCTAACCTGCACATCTTTGGACTGTGGGAGGAAACTGGAGCACCCAGAGGAAACCCACGTAGACACGGGGAGAATGTGCAAACTCCAAAGGGACAGTCACCTAGGTTGGGATCGAACCGAGGAGCTAACCCTTGAACCACCACAGATAGATACCTCTAGACATTGCAAAGATGATGCACAGAAAAGTTAGCATCAAAACCTGAGGACTCTGTGAAAGCTTCTCCTGCTTTACTGACAATGCCAAAACAAGTGCAGCCATCAATCAGTTCGTGACATTGCCTGTGCAGTGTTACAGTATCATAACGTTATAAAGAAACCACTCAGTCAATCTGTGGTGATTTTTACAAAGAGCAATTAGTCCAACTCCCTTCTCTTTCTTCATGGCCCGACACATTTTCTATTTAAAATTGTTATGATCCCATAATATTAATACTGGAAAAGTTAAATCCCTGGCTAGATGGACTGTAAATTCATGTTTTTTATATTCATCCATAAGATGCAAGCTTTACTGGCTGGGCTAGAATTTATTGCCCATCCCTAATTGCCCACTGGGCATTAAAGATCAACCGTATAGCTGTGGGTCTGGAGTCATGTGTAGGTCAGACCAGGTAAGGATTACAGATTTCCTACCTCATTGACATCTACCCCAACATGTGGAAAATTGGTTGACAACGTAATGTACACAAAAAGTAGAAATCCAATCCAGCCAATTAACATCCAAGGGGTCTACCCTCCGTCATCAGAAAAATAATGGAATGCGTCATCAACAGTACTATCAAGCAACACATGCTCAGCAATAACCAGTTCAGGGACACTCACTTTGGTTCCATTAGGGCCACTCAGCATCTGACCTTATTGCAGCCTTTGTCCAAACATGGACAAAAGAGCTGAATTCCAGAGGTGAAGTGGGAATGATAGCCCTTGAAATCAAGGCCACATTTGACTGATTTAACAACAACAATCCTTCGCAAAACTGGAGTCAATGGGAATTGGGGGGAAACTCTCTACCTGGTTGAACTAATACCTGGCATGTAGGAAGATGGTTATGGTTGCCAGAGGTCAATCATCTCAGCTCCAGGACCTCTCTGCAGGAGTTTCTCAGGGTAGTGTCCTCACCCCAACCACATTCAGCTTCTTCATTAATGAACTTGCCTCCATCATAAGGTCAGAAGTGGGGACGTGTGCTGATAATTGCATAATGACCAGCACCATCTGCAGCTCCTCAGATGTTGAATCAGTTCATGTTCAAATGCAACAAGACCTGAACAATATCCTGGTTTGACAAGTGGATGGTGATGACCATCTCCAGCATGAAAGAATCTAGTCATTGCCCCTTGACATCCAATGGCATTACCATCACCAAATCCCCACTATCAACATCCTGGGGGTTACCATTGATCAGAAACTAAATTGGATCAACCAGCTACAACAGCAGTGGGGAGTAACTCACCACCTGACTCTCCAATGGGCACCACACCCACATACATTCACTGCTTCCACCGCCAACACTCAGCAGCAGCAGTGTATACCTTCAACCAAATGTACTGCAGAAATTCTCCAAGGATTCTTCAACAGCACCTTCCAAACACATGGCCAATTCTATTTAGAAAGACAGATGCATGGAAGCAGATACATGGAAAACCATCAGTTGCAAACTCCCCTCCAAGCCTCTCACCATCCTGACTTGGAAATATTTCAGCATTCCTTCAGTGTCACAGGGTCAAAATCCTGGAACTCCCTTCTTAAACAACTGTGTGTGGATCTGCGCCAAATGGACTTCAGCAGTTCCAGAAGTCAGCTCACCACCAGCTTGTCATAGTCAATTAGGAATGGGCAGTAAATTCTAATCCAGTCTGTCAAATTCACAAACCATGAACAAAAAGACCTCAGAGTTCCTTGACAGCACTGCAGAAGCACCTCACCACTTGGGCTGCATCTGTTCAATGAGAAGATCAGTGCCTCCCAGAGACAAAATAATAGGCAATGTATGTGGATTTCTGGGTGTTAGCCACATTCCTAAGAATGTATTTTTTAAAAAATAAATACCCTCCATTTCCCTGTCAGCGATATTGATCTCAAACCCAATGTCATTGCAGGAAATCTACTTTCTTGCCTGGATCCTTAGATGTAACATACATAAAGTGAAGTTTGTTCGCTGAGGACAGCCACAGGGTATCTCACCACTCAGGGTTTTCTTTAGTCTGTTGCTAACATTTGCATTGTTCAATGGTGCTTCTCAACTTGGCTATGGGCCAAGTGTTGGAAAGTGGGATTGGTGTGGACAGGTGGTGGGTTTATTATTATTGGTGCAGACTTAGTAGGCCAAAGAGCCTCTTCAGTACGATATGATTCTTTGACTGTTTTACAGATGCAGGTTCTGGAATCTCTCAAAATTATTGCCAAGTTGTCAGATGTGGGAATAAAAATTGACCAAATGGCCACTGTTTGAGCTTTTGTTCTGTATGTATACCATGCTGTATCTGTCCTGAGTGTGTTTGATGGGACAGGAAGGACATATCTTTATATCTGTCCTGTGCTGTACTTGCCCTGGGAGTGTTTAACTGGCTAGTGGCAGCTTTAATTGACACATCTCTCACCTTGCGAGAATAAATGAATAAATGTGTAAAGTCACCATTGTCCATTGAGAGAAGACTGGTATTGAATTTAACCTAAGGGTCACAATGCCTCACATGAGGGATGAGGTTGAGAAGGAAGGACTTTCGTGGTGACCTCAGAAAGAATGCTGCACAAACACACAATTTTTCAATAATACATCAGCCTTAGTTACTAATCTTACTGAAATAGACTTCATCAAAGTTTGCATCCAAGAAACTATCATTTATACCACTACGTTGTGTTCAAATTGACCTTACAATCATCACTAATCATTCATCAAGCCACATAATATGATGTGAGCAACATTCCAATCATATTGCAGCACTGGAATTCAATGTAACTTTGATGCGTGGTGCTTGGTAGTTAATAATGGCTCGAGGACCGTGTCAAACCTAAAGTTTTCCAGTGGAAATAAAGACAAAATAAAACAGTAGAAGAAGGAAGATGTTGAGAGATGAAGTTAATATTTCGCTTCCAGAGTAACATTCCTGGCCAGGCCATACGAATATATTATCAAGTCGTCTTTTTCTAGGTTATGAATGTTGATCAAAGTTGGTTTATTCTACAATATTTGAACTTCCACCTGAATCAACAGAATTAAATGTATGCTTTAAACATACAGTCAAAAATGACTGACATTATGGTGCTGGTAACTCAGAGAGCAAAGGTTTTGTTAAGCGTGTTGTTTTTGTTAAGACAGACCTGAGTATCAGATTGGCTTGGCATTGTTGACATTGGAGGACATAGTGGTGAAAGAACTGATGCATGATCCAAGTTGAGTAGGAAACGCTAATGGTGAAACAAAAATCTTATCCTCATGAACCGCCATACACATATCGCAACTATAACAATTCAATGAGGAGAGATCAAGGAGAATGGACCCACACTCTGGGAATTAGAAGAATGAGAGATGATATAATTGAAACAGGATATACTGAGAAGGTTTCAAAGGACAGATGGTGAGAAGCTGTTTCTCCTGGCTGGAAAGTTTAAAGTTCTAGGGAATAGTCCTAAAAAACCATGATGGCTATTCTATTCAGTTGGAAACTGCAGGGGATGGGCACATTAGAAATGTGGAGCTTATTCAAGGAAAAGCTCCTGTGTGTCCTAGATAAGTAGGTAACTGTCAGGCAGGGAGGAAGCTGTAGAGCGCGGGAGCTGTGGTTTACGAAGGAGGTGGAATCTCTGGTCAAGAGGAAGAAGAAGGCTTATGTTAGGATGAGAAGTGAAGGCTCAGTTAGGGCGCTTGAGGGCTACAAGATAGCCAGGAAAGACCTAAAGAGAGAGCTCAGAAGAGCCAGGAGGAGACATGAGAATTTGTTGGCAGATAGGATCAGGGTAAACCCTAAGGCTTTCTATACGTATTTAAGGAATAAAAGAATGACGAGAGTAAAATTAGGCCCAATCAAGGATAGTAGTGGGAAGTTGTGTGTGGAGTCAGAGGAGATAGGGGAAGCACGAGATGAATATTTTTCAACAGTATTCACTCTAGAAAACGACAATGTTGTCGAGGAGAACACTGAGATACAGGCTACTAGACAAGGTGGGATTGAGGTTCACAAGGAAGAGGTATTAGAAATCCAACAGAGGGTGAAGATAGATAAGTCCTCTGGGCCGGATGGGATTTATCCTCTGGGAAGCCAGGGAGGAGATTGCCGAGCCTTTGGCATTGATCTTTAACTCGTCATTGTCTACAGGAGTAGTGCCAGATGACTGGAGGATAGCAAATGTGGTTCCCCTGTTCAAGAAGGGGAGTAGAGACAACCCTGGTAATTATAGACCAGTGAGCCTTACTTCAGTTGCTGGTAAAGTGTTGGAAAAAGTTATAAGAGATAGGATTTATTTAGGGATAGTCAGCACGGTTTTGTGAAGGGCAGGTCGTGCCTCACAAACCTTATTGAGTTCTTTGAGAAGGTGACCAAACAAGTAGATGAGAGTAAACCGGTTGATGTGGTGTATATGGATTTCAGCAAGGCGTTCGATAAGGTTCCTCACAGTAGGCTATTGGACAAAATGCGGAGGAATGGGATTGTGGGATATAGCAGTTTGGATCGGAAATTGGCTTGCTGAAAGAAGACAGAGGGTGGTAGTTGATGGGAAATGTTCATCCTGGAGACCAGTTACTAGTGGTGTACCACAAGGGTCGGTGTTGGGTCCACTGCTATTTGTCATTTTTATAAATGACCTGGATGAGGGCGTAGAAGGATGGGTTAGTAAATTTGCAGACGACACAAAGGTCGGTGGAGTTGTGGATAGTGACGAAGGATGCTGTAGGTTGCAGAGAGACATAGATAAGCTGCAGAGCTGGGCTGAGAGGTGGTAAATGGAGTTTAATGCGGACAAGTGTGAGGTGATGCAATTTGGTAGGAGTAACCAGAAGGCAAAGTACTGGGCTAATGGTAAGATTCTTGGTAGTGTAGATGAGCAGAGAGATCTCAGTGTCCATGTACACAGATCCTTGAAAGTTGCCACCCAGGTTGACAGGGCTCTTAAGAAGGCATACAGTGTTTTAGCTTTTATTAATAGTGGGATCGAGTTCCAGAACCATGAGGTTATGCTGCAGCTGTACAAAACTCTGGCGCGGCCGCTTTTGGAGTATTGTGTACAGTTCTGGTCACCGCATTATAAGAAGGATGTGGAAGCTTTGGAAAGGGTGCAAAGGAGATTTACTAGGATGTTGCGTGGTATGGAGGGAAGTTCTTACGAGGAAAGGCTGAGGGACTTGAGGCTGTTTTCATTAGAGAGAAGAAGGTTGAGAGGTGACTTAATTGAAACACATAAAATAATCAGAGGGTTAGATAGGGTGGATAGGGAGAGCCTTTTTTCTCGGATGGTGACGGCAAGCACGAGGGGGCATAGCTTTAAATTGAGGGGTGAAAGATATAGGACAGATGTCAGAGGTAGTTTCTTTACACAGAGAGTAGTAACGGGAATGGAACGCTTTGCCTGAAACGGTAGTAGATTCACCAACTTTAGGTACATTTAAGTCGTTATTGGATAAGCATATGGACGTACATGGAATAGTGTAGGTTAGATGGGCTTGAGATTGGTATGACAGGTCGGCACAACATCGAGGGCCGAAGGGCCTGTACTGTGCTGTAATGTTCTATGTTATGTTCTATGTTACATTGTGGAGAAACTTCTTTATTCAGAGGGCTTAGGACTTGTTAACCTCGAACAGTGTGAATGCTTAGCCATTGAATATCATGAAGACTAAGATCAATACATTTTTGGGCTCTAAGTAAACCAAGAAATAAAGGGACTAGTAGGGAAAATGGATTTGAGATCAAAACACAATTCTAATGGGAGAGCAAACTTATGGCCCCATATGGCCTCGTTCCATCTGTACCTTATGTGCTTAACTGTAACACCTCTCTATTTTATATCTATATCTGATTGTAGATGATGGCAGTCCTTGAGATGAATGAGAGGACAAAGTTCTACGGATAAACAAATCATTGAGGTAGAATGCATAATCTTTATGGCTTTGAAATGAAACTCGGAAGTGCCCCTACATTCACCATTGTGAAGTCTCAAGTAATCAACAACATAAACAAAAGGGACTTTGACCAAAGTAAATTTACAAGGGCTGCAATAATAATTCTAAAAAATTGTGTATTAACATGACAATATTGGGTATATTTCGTATTTCAGCCTCTTTAGGACAGAATGTGGCTCAGGGTAGCAAGCTGATCTTTATAATCATAAGGCTAGGAGTTCAAGTCCCAATCCATAGGTATCAAACTAAAGCCCCATTAACACTTTCAAGTGATCACAAATGATCACATGGCTCTATTTGGAGGGGAGGAGATAGTGCAGTGGTATTGATGCTGGGCTAGTCATCCAGAGACCCAAGTAATTCTCAGAATCCATGTTCACATCCCACCATGGCAGATTATAGAATTTGCATTCAATTAAAATGAAGAAAATCTGGAATTAAAATTAATGATGACTATGAAATCACTGTCAATTGTTGTAAAAAAAAACCCATCTGGATCACCAATGCCATCAAGAAAGGAAATCTGCTGTCCATCTAGTTTACGTGCAACTCCAAACCCAAAGCAAAGTGGTTAACTGAAATGGCCTATCGAGCTCATCAATTGTACCAAACTATTCATAAACCTTAAAAAAGGAATGAAACTGGGGAAACCAACTGGGCATTGATTAAGTCAATGGAAGAAACAACAGTATGCTTAGCTTTGACAAGCCATCATAATGAAACCTAAGACACAACAATGACAGCATCTGGGAATTCACCATACAAGTATCATACTCTGAAATTAAACAGTGCATCCTAACACATATTACATGTCTTTTATCAACCCAATCCTGAATCTTGACCAAATCTTTTTTACTTGGTTCTGGACTGCTTCATTGTCTAAGGAATCACAAAAGATGCTGCATGTTAAGCAATCATCAGTGAACATCCCCACTTCTGACCTCATGATGGAAGGAAGGTCATTGATGAAGCAACTGTCGATGGTTGGGCCTGGGACGGCACCTTATCGTAAATCTCCTCTTAAGATCCCCAGCGGAACAGATGCCACTCTTCAGCCAACTTACTTCACTCCACGTGCTATCAAGGAACAGATGGAGTGCTATGAGCCCTCAGCAATAGCACTGAACACTTGTGCTCCAGAACTAGCCACACTGGTAGCCAAGCTGTCCATTACATCTACAATAGTTACCTACCTGGCAATGAGGGAAATTGCCCAGGAATGACTGATCCATGAGGAAAGTATAGATCAAACCCAGAACTCAGTCTCCTTGGAAAACAATGAAAGGGATCATCATCAGTGGTATCAAGTATCACTTGCAATGGAATAACCTACCCACAGGTGCTCTGTTTGGTTTCTGCAGGGCCATTCATTTTCTGGCCACATTGTAGATTCAGTCCAAAAATAGACAAAGGAGCTGAATTCCACAGATGAGGTGAGAATGACAGCCCTTGACATCAAGGCAGCATTTGACTGAATGTGGCATGAAGGACCCCTAGCAAAACTGGATCAATAGAAATTGGGGGAAACTTTCCATGGGTTGGAGCCACAAAAATGGTCTGAAGTACAATGTCATAGCAGCACCATCATTGCCAAGTTCATCTCCATATTCACAGAAATATATTGCAGTTGCCTTGTCATCATTGGACTCATATTCTGAAATTACCTGTTGACCACCATTGCAGAGTCACCTCCATCAGAGCAGGTTAAAGAAAAGGGGTTGGACAAGAATTGTAGGAAAGCAGGACTCTGAGGACTGGATGGCTCTCAAGGATTATACCATGCCTATACTATTTTCCCACATCAACTAAATCAAATCTTCCTCAGCAGTTATGATGGCTGATTCTATATTGAGGTCTCTTTGTTGCTCAGCTTTTTTGAATCAAACCTCTGCCGGTCACAATTATATAAATAAATCCAAGTCATGGCTTCAGGATAAAAAACGAAAGAATTGCGGATGCTGTAAATCAGGAACAAAAACAAAGTTTCTGGAGAAGCTCAGCAGGTCTAGCAGCATCTGTGAAGGAAAAAATAGTTAATGCAGATGCTTCCAGATCTGCTGAGCTTCTCCAGAAACTTTATTTGTGCTCATGGTTTCAGGATATTCACTCTGATTATGTCTGAGAGTTATAAACAGGACATTCTTTTGGAGGAGGGGAAACAGCCATAAATCATGGTCTACATTGGTCTCAATGATATTGGTAGAAAGCAGAAATGTCCTGCAAGCAGATTCTTGGGATCTGAGGAAGAGTTTGAAAAGCAGGACCTCTGAAGTAGTAATCTCAGGATTATTCCCAGTAACACATGCTCGTGAGTATATAAATAGGATGATTAAGCAAAAGAAGCAACAGAGTCGTGGAGTCTGACAGCAAAGAAGAGGTCCTTCATGTTCAGAGAAATGTGTAGGAGGGAAGGTGTTACATTAGGATCAGTTCTGGGGCAGGTGGGATCTGTACAAAGAAGCCAGGTCTCATCTTAGCAGGACCGGGACGAATATCCTTGAGTAGATTGGCTAATGTAATTGGGGAGGATTCCAGCTAACTTTGCAGGGATATGGAAGCCTGAGAGGGATTTCAGAAAGGAGATAAACAAAGTTAGTTATGGGAAGTAGAAAAGTTGTCAATTAACGTGAAAGATAGCAGAAACAAATTTCAATCGAGTTAAATTATGAAATAATGTTAAAAGGCAGAAATAATGACAATCTATCTGAATACACGCGGCAGTCCTACAAGATAGGTGAATTAATGGCACAAATAGTAGTAAATATGTATGATGTAAACATCATTGCAGAGATGCGGCAGTCGGGTTAGCAAGGCCAGGAACTAAATATGCAAAGATTTGCAGAGATTGTGGACATTGGACCACTGAAAAATGAGGTTAGAGAAGTAGTAATTGGGAACAAAGAAATGGCAAGAGAATTGAGTATGTAGTTTATGTCAATCTTCACAATGGAAAGCACCTATAGCACACCAGGACTTCAAGAGTGTCACTTCAAGGTGAGTGTAGTGGCCATTATTAAGCAAAAGATGCTGGGGAACCTGGAAGGCCTGAAAATGGATAAATCAGTCTGACCAGATGGACTACACCCCAGAGTCCTGACAAAGATAGCTGAGGAGATTGTGGAGGCATTGGTGGTGATCTGTCAGGAATCACTGCAGTCAGGGAGGTTGCAGGAGGGCTAGAAAATAATTAATGTAGCAGCCCCATTTTAGAAGTGAGGGAAGCACAAAACAGGAAATTATAGCCTGGCTTCAGTCGCTGGTAAGATTCCTGGAAGGAATCATCAAACCAGTCCAATTCGCAGAATGGGTGGCACCGGTCAAACTGATTTTGAAGTCCAATGGATTGGTTTACCTTTATTAATGGTAAGTTATTACATAACCTGGCATCCATACTGACCCCTTCGCATCAACTCCTAAAAAAGGGTCAGCCTTAGATCTATTCACTTGGTCAAGCCCTAGTTTTCAATGAAGTAAAGAAACAGGTATCATCCTCTAAGGTGCTGCCATACTGAAACTAAGAAAGATCTGTTATTGACATGCAACACCTTGTCATACAGCATCAGGTTGACATTAGCTCATCGGTGGTCCAATGGAGGGGAATACCCATTAACATCCAGGATATTGGCTAATGCCGAGTGTAAATACGCCCTGATATAGAAAAGAAGATTGGCAGTCAATATTTGGAGTCAGAAAGTTCCAGCAGTACCTTTATGGATGAAAATCTATGAAAGTCACAGATCGCAAATGTCTACTTGATCTGCTTTAAAAACAGTCTAACTTTTAAAGGCTGGCTTAAAGAAACAGCCTACAGCCTCGCCAGATACCAGGCTGGCACCGTTGACTGAAGGGTCTGTTTCAGTGCTGTACATCCATATGACTCTATGACCTGATTATCAATATATCTGAAGGACTGTGGAAGTGATCTAACAATACATATCCATTTTATACCACATATGGGAAATAAACACTAAAAACTGATATGAAAAGAATTGGTTAAGATCCACACTTCCAGATCACTTTTCAGAAGTAAAGTATAATAATTACAATTATGTAATGCTTTCCTTACCTTTGGGGTCCCAATGCATTGACAGTCAATTCAATGATTTTAAACTCTTGTAATATAGGAAACACAGCTAAGAATCTGCACACAAACAGCAATACGATCCTGACAAGAGATTCTGTATTAATTACAGTGGATAAACAATTAACATTGACTACAAAAATCAGCTATATCTCCTCTGCTATTCATTAAAATAGCATTATGGGTTGTTTTACATTGACGGGAGATCGGATGGGCTGTCTCATGTCTAAAATCTTATCTGGAAGTCTGCACATCTGACAGTGCCACAATCCCTTAGGAGGATCCATGCCAGCCTAGATTGTGACCACCAGTCAAAGGAGTTATGCATGAACTCAAATGCTTCTAACTCATAAGAAAGCTGTAACTATGTCACCGGTAGTGTCTAAATAAAGAACACGTTTTCCATTATATGTGTACCCTTTTTCCAGGTGATTTTGGTTTGATCAGTGTGATGCTAAGCCACAGGTTATGAGCTCAAATCCCACCAAACTGAGAAACAGAATAAAGCCAACGAACCCGTGACAACTGCTTCTCAAGCAACAATCTTACAGAGAATTCCATCAGATTTTCACCCACTTCCACAGAAAGATATTTTATGGGGAAAAGAATCTGGATATTAATTAGATCTGAGATTCTTGGCTGAATTTCCAGTCAACGTTACAAAGATAAGATCAGTTGTAATATTGAAGGAACACATTACCAGCAGATGCTGGAAACTTTACTGAGAACATAGCAGGTCAGGCAGCATCCATGGAAAGAAAGCAAGCTAACATTTCGAGTCTGGATCATTCTTCGTCAGAGATGAAGTGTGGAGGAGGCAACATTTATGCAATAGTGGGGATGGGGTATGTTGGAGTGCTAGGGGAGAAAGGATGTTGATAGTTTAAATTAAGTGAACAGAATGTGAGAATGGCAGAAGAATGGTGAGTCTAACTGCCAGACTGGAAAGAGCAGGCAGTCCCACTGGAGTAGGGGAGGGAAGAGAGGACATGGTAACAGAGAATGTAACAAGTGAAGCTTAATGAAAGGGAATGAATGGGTTCATAATCTGTAATACTTCACACTCCCACAGAGTGAGCAGTAAACGCAGCAGAGCACAAAATCAATATGGGATCGTTCTCCTTCTTATTTCAGTTATCAAAGGAGTAAGTGTCAAGAGACCAGGGGCATAAAAAATTGCAACCTAATAGGTCTGACCATTCAGCTCATGAGACTCAGGCAATTCAATTGTGCTAAACTTTCCTACTGGAATATCCATTTGTAGTCCTGCAACATTCTTTCGGCTCGTGTTGCCACTCATTGTCCACCTTTATAGTTACTGCTCAGAGATGGCATTCACGCTTTTTTTGAGCAGCTGCAGTATCATAAGTGAAAATGTTCCCACAATCCTGTTAAATAGAGTGTGCCAGGATCTTGACCCCACCAACAATGATGGAATATTTGTTAGACAAGATTCCATATGGTGGACTGGTTATTAAGGTTAGATCACATGGGATCCTGGGAGAGCAGGCTATTTGGATACAAAATTGGCTTGAACATTGGAGACAGAAGGTGGTGGTAGAGGGTTGCTTTTCGAGCTGGAGACCTGTGATCAGCGGTGCGGCATAAGGATTGGTGCTGGGTCCACAGCTTTTTGTCATTTATATAAGTTACTTGAACATAAATGTAGGAGGTTTAGTTAGTAAGTTTGCAGACGACCCCAAAATAGGTGGTGTAGTGAACAGTGAAGAAGGTTATCTCAGAGCACAATGGGGCCTTGATCAGGCCAACGGGCAGTGGCAGATGGAGTTTAATTTAGATAAATGTGACGTGTTGCATTTTGGTAAGGGAAACCAGGGCAGGGCTTATACAGTTAATGGTAGGGCTCTGGGGAGCTCTGCCACACACAGGGATCTAGGTATGCAGGTGCATGGTTCTTTGCAAGTGGAATCGCAGGCAGACTGGGTGGTGAAGAAGGTGTTTCGCATACTTGCCTTTATTGGTCAGAACATTAAGTTGGGACGTCATGTTGCGGCTGTAGAAGGCATTAGTGAGACCACTTTTAGAATACTGAGGACAATTCTAGTTTCCCTGTCATAAACTTAAGATCTTGAGAGGGTGCAAAACAGATTTCCAAGGATATTGCTGGGACTGGACAGCTTGAGTTATAGGGAGAGGCTGAATAGGCTGGGGCTACTTCTCCCTGGAGCGTCAGAGGTTGGGGGATGATCTTATACAAATTAATAAAATCATGCGGCACAGATAGGGTGAATAGTCAAGGTTGTTTTCTTAGGGTGGGGGTGTCCAAAACTAGAGGGCATAGGTTTAAGGTGAGAGGAGAAAGATTTAAAAAGAGCCTCGGGGGGAAACTTTCTAATGTAGAAGGTGCTCGTGAAAATGGAACGAGCTGCCAGAGGAATTCATGGAGGCAGGTACAATTACAAAATTCAAAAGGCATCTGGATGAACATGAATGGGAATGTTTTCAGGGGATATGGGCCAAATGCTGGAAAATGAGATTAGGACAGACTGGGATGTCTGGTCGGCTTGAACGACCTGGACCAGAGGGTTTATTTCCGCGCTGTATGGCTCTATGACTCTATAATAGCAAAATGTGTCAGAGTGAGGATTGTGTTTGACTTGGAGATTATCATATTCCTGCTACCCTCGCCCTTTGAGATGGTGTAGATTGTGGGATTGGCAATGCTACCAGTGAAATTTGGACAAGTTTGGTGAGTTTCTGCAGACAGTATGCTCTACAGAGCTGCGTCCTGGTGGCAGAAGTAGGTGTTTAAGACGGTGGATGAACTGCCAAGCAAGCAGCCTAATTATTATCATGAATGTCCTGCTCAAATCTCTGGGGGCAGCTTGAACCCTCAATCTGAACTGCTACGATCATGTAACAGGAATTTGGATCCATGCACTGTGCACTTAAAAGGCCTCATTATATGGTCAGAACTCCTAAAGCAAGTTAAAATTCCTAAAATGACACTCAGACTCTCTCCCCAAGTGGCCCATAAATAGAAAAAACACTTGCCATTCATGTGTGAGAATGAAAACAGTTGGATTGTGCTGTGTAAGATTGGTAGGGATATAAACACAATGATCATTTGAAATTCTCAAAGATGCTAGGATATTGTAATGAAAAACAATGTGCTATGAATGTCAATCTTAATATAACTGCTTCCTCAAGACACATTACACGTGGTAGGCAGTGGTGTGGCAGTAATGTCATTGGATTTGTAATCCAGAGGCCTAGGTTAATGTTCTGTGGGCATGGATTGCAAACGCGTGATATATGTTTACAATAAAAATCTAAAATAAAGTGTTAGCTTAGTACTTGACACCACATTCCAGAAACATTTTTAAAGGCAATAGTAAAGAGGAAATGATGGCCTAATGGAATTATCATGAGACTATGAATTCAGAAGCTCAGCTAATGTTCTGGGGAGCTGGGTTCAAATCCTGTCATTGATTAAAAACAAAAAAAAATCTACCAATGACCATGAACCTATTACCAATTGTCAAGAAAAATCCATCTGGTGCACTAATGTCCTTGGGGGATGGAAATCTGCCATCTAGACCCTCAGCAATATGGTTGATTGTCAATTACCCTCTGAAATGGCTTAGTAAGGGACAGGGCTCATGTCCTGTGAGTGAAAAATAAAGAAAACAGAACCACTGGTTTTTCTATGGAAGACTTTCACTTAACAAAGTTTGTTCTGTTTTCTCACTGAGATTGTTGTGGGGAACACTACATTCTTGGGGAGTATATGGGCTTGGTCTAATTTGCTGTTCTTATCTACAGCTACAAAGGTCATTATTGAAAGGTGTAATAGCCCTGCACTTTAACTTCCTCTAACACTTTCTTCACGGTCGTGCAGTGGATGATTGATTTAACTTTTGAACTAGGTTCACTTTTACCTGAAGACGTCTGAAAAAAAATCTGATATTCCAACTTTAATTATTTTCATTCATATTTCTTTTTGCTGCCTCCAAGGCTTGTTTTGAATGAGATTTTAAAAAGGAGAAATACAATGTACAACACAAAAGCTGCTGCGTATTTATACTGCCTGGTTTTAGCTACAACTTTAGGTGAGTCTCAGTACAATATATATTCCTTGATAATATTCATGGTGAATTTTGGATTAGTGTTTCCCTGAAGCCCTGCGGTAAATTTTCCTCTGCATTAAACCTGGAATGTGCCCAGTTCCTATACACAGGGTGGAAGGAATGAGACAAATAATGATTGTGCCTGTTGTTTTCAATAGAGACAACATACAAAGCACACATTTGAGGCGGAATCACCTTCGTAGATTTGAAAAACCCAATGTAAAAACATGAACTATGAATTTTCTGAGTAAAGAATGCCAGTTTATAAGAAACAAGTGAATATTCCTTGGAACCTGCTGGAAGCTATTTACATTGACTGGTAGTTTTGTATTTCAGCCAGGATGCCCAGTGATACAATGAATTGTTCAAAGATTCTTAAGGACCTGGTACCCATCATTGAGATGGTTATTGAACTGGCAAATTACAACTTTTATTTTCTGTTCAACTTATTTCTTAAATGGCTGTCTGTTTGTGTGTGAGAGTGATGGTCATGACTGAAGAAGATTGGGTTTAAATCATTGACATTAATTAGATTGCCTTGTTGTTTAGCTTTGCCTTACTGAAGATACAGAATTAATAATATATTGATAATTTTGGTTTCATCTATAAACTTGGTGTCTGGATCTATTATTCTTAAAGTCTGGTTTGGGATAATAGGGCAATTTTGAGGGTCATCGAATGTTTAAATACTACTGTGTTCTAATCCAATGATGTGGAGGTGCTGGTATTGGACTGGGTTGGACATAGAACAAAGAACAAAGAAAATTACAGCACAGGAACAGGCTCTTCAGTCCTCTAAGCCTGCGCCGATCCAGAACCTCTACCTAAATCCGTTGCCTATTTTCCAACGGTCTGTATCCCTCTCCTCCCTGCCCATTCATGTATCTGTTCAGAAACATGTTAATGATGCTGTTGTGCCTGCCTCTGCTGGCAACATGTTCCTGGCACCCACCACCCTCTGCCTAAAGAACTTTCTATGTATATCTCCGTTAAACTTTTCCCCTCACGCCATGACATGTTCAGAAATCACGCGACATCAGGTTATAGTCCAACAGGTTTATTTGAAAACACAAGCTTTTGCAGCCTTACTCCTTCTTCAGGTGTTAGTGAAAGCAGTATTAGATTTTTTTTTAGATTCCCTACAGTGTGGAAACAGGCCCTTCTGCCCAACAAGTCCACACTGCCTCTTGAAGCATCCCACCCAGACCCATCCCCATATAACCCACACACCCCTGAACACTACGGGCAATTTAGTATGGCCAATCCACCTTAGCCTGCACATCTTTGGACAGTGGGAGGAAACTAGAGCACCCAGAGGAAATCCACGCAGACACGGGGAGAACATGCAAACTGCACACAGACCTGAGGCTGGAATTGAATCTGGGTCCCTGGCGCTGTGAGGCTGCAGTGGTAACCACTGAGCCACTGTGCTACACACTTAGCAGGCAGTAACAGATTTTATAAGTAGAAGATCAAAGGGTCACACCACTGATGAGGACGTACTGAACAAACCTAAGATGCTGTTAAATCTTTAATCAGTTAGAGGTTTTAAATGATTAGCATGTATATGTTTGGAGTCAGACTGATTTTATTTCTAAACACACACACACACACACACACACACACACACAGACACGCAATAATAATGGGGTGAATATCTATTTGCAGATATATTCTATTTTGTTCAAAAAGCGCCATAATGTATAAACAGTCAGTCAATGTGGCATCTTATCAGTTCCTACTTTAGAAATAACACCAGTCTGACTCCAAACCAAAACACAAACAGATTCTAAACAAGGCTTCATACCAAACATAAAAACCAGAAGAACTGAGGATGCTGTTAATCAAGAACAAAAACAAAGTTGCTGGAAAAGCTCAGCAGGTCTGGCAGCATCTGTGAAGGAGAAAACAGAGTTAGCATTTCAGGTCCGGTGACCCTTCCTCAGAGCTGATACTGGCTGGGAAAATGTCAGTTTATGTGCAGAAAATAGGGAGGTGGGTGGTGTAGGGAGTAACTGATGGGATAGAGCCCCGAGAGAGAGAGAAAGACAGTTGGACAGACAAAGGAGTTGCTAACGATCAGTCTGGGAGGGTGAGTAGTTGTTAATGGGGACTGTCAGTGACTAACAACAGGGGGTGTGTAGTGGCAGGCTGTGTGGTAACTGAGCAGTTCTGAGGAAGGGTCACTGGGGCCGAAACGTCAACTCTGTTTTCTCCTTCACAGATCCTGCCAGACCCTCTGCGCTTTTCCAGCAACTTTGCTTTTGTTCATACCTAACATGCTTTGTCCGACCTAAAATGTCACCTCTTCTTTATGCTGATAAAACTTTTAGTTTCCCAGGACAGTGACTTGAGAGGAATTTGGGGATTTACAGATACATACTAATCAATTAAAACCTTCTAGCTGATTAAAGATTTAACAATATCTTACATTTGTTTAGTACATCCTCCTCAATGGTGTGGCCCCTTCATCTTGTACTAGTAAATTCTGTGTCTGATACTTCCTCTCTCACTAACACCTGAAGGAGGAGTAAGGCTCCAAAAGCTTATGTTTTCAAATAAACCCATTGGATTATAGGCTGGTGTCAAGTGAATCCAATGTTACCAAGTCAGATTTGGTCTGGCTTGCTATCCCTATGTTGCAACAGTATCGACCTCTGAATTTTATTTTCAGAGGTTCACCTCACAAAGGCAATAATACAAATAAAAACTGAAAGAACTGTGGATACTGCAAATTAGGAACAAAAGCAAAGTTGCTGGAAAAACTCAGCGGGTCTGGCATCATCTGTGAAGGAGAAAACAGAGTTAACGTTTCGGGCCTGGTGACCTTTCCTCAGAGCTTAATACAAATACTTCACCTCCAATTTGCATCTTCAAGCTATTGAATATTTGCCTGCCCGTGCTTTTGCAGTACCCTCTATGGTCCTGTGATTCTTTCGAGAAAAATGGACATGTAATCCAACACCAAAGATTTGTCTTCCATTTTAAGTACTTCTCTCCAGTCAATTCTAATGGAACTCTAATTTCATGGCTGTAAATCATTGCAAGTGGATTAAACCCAGCGATTTATTTGGTGAATCCCTAGCATCAAATAATGAAAAAAAAACTAATCCTTTTGTTCCAATGCTGTGGGTATTCATGGAAATATGTTTTAATCATTGATTTGAGAGTCCACTGATATCCATCTGACACTCTGGTGAAGAGAATCCAAGTTTGTCCAACCTCCCCTTATAGCTAATACACTCCAATCCACGCAACACTCGGTAAAACTCTTTTACTTTCTCTCCACATCCCTCCTGTAGTGTGGTGACCAGAACTGTCCACAATACTCCAAAAGTGACCCAACTTAAGTTGTATACAGCTGCAACATGACTTGCCAAATTTCATACTCAATGCCCTGACCAAAGAAGGAAAGCAAACCTTTTTTACCACCTTATCCACTTGTGTTGCCACTTTCTAGCCGTTCGGGACCTTCCTTGTATATCAATGCTCCAAAGGAAGCCAAACATTTAGTTTGAATTATCCTAATTCTTTAATAGAATTTGGACTACTCTAAAACTTGATTGTCATATTAATGTGACCTCTGGTAATGAACTTTGTTTAGCTTTTGCTCTGGTCACTACACACAGTGAAAAATTACCTGGAACCTATTGATGTAATTGTTCCATCTGTTTAGCCTCAAATGGATTTTCCATAATTATTGGTGAAGCTGTGTCTTTCAGTTCCACAAAATCATTTCCGAGGATAAGTCAATTCTGTCCAGAGTAATTTCTTAACTACTGTGACTACCACTAGTCTGGGCAACAAGTCACACTCTAATTGGACTTCGTACAACGGAAAAGCAATATAATCTCCAGCTACCATACTCTCTCAGAATTGTCTTTTGATATTCTTTCCTCCGGGACTGGAAACCTGCATGTGAGCTAATCTGTTCTCCAAATTTGCCTCTTGCTAAGGGTGTGGTTATGGGACATTGCTATATTGGAGCAATTTTTTAATAGAATCCCTACAGTGTGGAAACAGGCCCTGCAGCCCAATGAGTCCAAACCGATCCTCAGAGCTTCCCACCCATGCCCCTATAATCCACCTGAACTACACATTCCTGAACACTATGGGGCAATTTAGCACAGCCAATCCACCCTAACCTGCACATCTTTGGACTGTGGGAGGAAACCGGACCACCCGGAGGAAATCCACACAGATCCAGGAAGAACATGCAAACTCCACACAGACAGCTGCCAAGGCTGGAATCGAACTCGGGTCCCTGGCCCTGTGAGGCAGCAGTGCTAACCACTGAGCCACTGTGCAGCCCCAATTGACTAGTAATAGTTACTGTATCTGTTGTTCTATTAAGTTTTTCAATAGAGTTAAGTTATTCCTTCTTTCTTTGGTTGTATATTAGCTGTAGTGGATGGATAAGGTGTATTTTGCTTTAAATCGGTAGTTTGACCAATCGGATTGCATCTGGAAAGCAACCCTTAGATTTACTTTTAAAATAAGAAAAAAATAGAGTCGAGATAATCTTCTGAATAGCTTGAGGGAGTCTGTTCTGGTATATAACAATGGCCTTTTTCTTTTGAGGTCCTTTAGCAGACTCATTCTTATGCACTCCATAAAATCCCATGTGTTTCCCTTGCAACTTCCAGCATTCTGAATGAATGATATATTTCCATGTCAGGATGTTGAGTATTTTTGAGGGGAGCTTGCAGGGATGCGTGTTCCCATACATCTGCTACCCTTGTCCTTTTAGATGGTGGTGGATATGAGTTTGAAAGGTCTTGTCCAAGGAGCATTGGTGATATTTTTTCAGTGCACCTTCTAAATTTCAGCGCACATTGTTGTTGCTGAGCATTGTTGGTGGAGGGAATGAATGTTTGTGGATGTGGTCCAAATAAAGTGGGCTGCTTTGTCCTGGATAGTATCAAGCTTCTTGAGTTTTGCTGGAGTAGTACTCATCCAGGCAACTAATAAATGGGAGGTG
This sequence comes from Stegostoma tigrinum, assembly GCF_030684315.1. NCBI lineage: Eukaryota > Metazoa > Chordata > Chondrichthyes > Orectolobiformes > Stegostomatidae > Stegostoma > Stegostoma tigrinum. Next base: position 3,176,266 of record NC_081398.1, read on the forward strand.
TTGCATTTTGGAAATGCGGATCGGGGAGGACTTAATGGTAACGTCCTGGGGAGTGTTGTTGAACAAAGAGACCTTGGAGTGCAGGTTTGAATTCCTTGAAAGTGGAGACGGAAGTAGATAGGACAGTGAAGAAAGTTTTTGGTATGCTTGCTTTTATTCGTCTATACATTGAATATTGGAGTTGGGAGGTCATGTTGTGGATGTACAGGACCATTCGTTCAGCCATTTTTGGAGCAATGCATGCAATTCTGTTCTCCCTCCTACAGGAAGACTGTTGTGAAACTTGAAAGGGTTCAGAAAAGATTTAGGAAGATGTTGCCTGGTTTGGAGATTTTGAGCTACGAGGAGAGGCTGATCAGACTGGGGCTGTTTTCCCTGGAGCCTCGGAGGCTGAAGGGTGGCTTCATAGAGATTTATAAAATCCTAAGGGGCAGGAATAGGATAAATAGACAAGGTCTTTTCCCTGGGGTAGTGGAGTTAAAACTAGAGGGCATAGGTTAAGATGAGAGGGGAAGGATTTAAAAGGCACCTAAACGGCAATGTTTTCACACAGAGGGTGGTGCGTGTATGGAATGAGCTGCCAGAGGAAGTGGTGGAGGCTGATATGATTACAACATTTAAAAGGCATTTGGCTGGAGATGTGAATAGAAAGGTTTAGAGGGATATGTGGCAAATGCAAGCAAGTGGAACTAGTTTTACATTGGATATCTAGCCAGGATGGACCAATTTGACTGAAGAGATTATTTCTGTGCTGTATATCTTTATGACAGAATGACTCCCAAAGCAGCTGCTTCCTGACTGTATAACTCCAAGCTGCCACCCCAACTGGGTCTGTCCTTCTTATGGGGCAGAATGTACTGAGAGATGATGAGGGGTGTTTTCTGGGATATTCTGTCAGTAAGGCATGATTCTGTGAAAATGACTTTGTCAGGCTATTGCTTGATTAGGCTGTGCAACATCTTCCCTAATTTTGGCACTTGGCGAGAGATGTGGTTAGGGAGGGCATTGCAGCATTGAGAAGGGCGAGTTTGTCGTTGTCCTTTCTGGTGCCTAGTTCAAAGCCAGAAGGGTGTGGCCAACTCTCTCAGGGCCCAGAACAATGGCAGCATCCAGTACCTCTCACTGTCGCTTCATATTATGTGAAATGATACAAATTGGTTGAAGATTGGCATCAATGAAGCAGGGCCCGTCAAGTGGAGGCCACAATGGATGAGCCACCCAGTATGTCTGTCTGAAGATGGATGGAGTACTAATGATAAAGATATGTTGGTTGGAGTTGTTGGTTGGTTCACTGAGCTGACTGGTTTTTGTGCAAACATTTTGTCTCCTTTCCAGGTGACATCTTCAGTGCTGTCTAGCCTCTGTTGAAGCACTGTTGTTCTGTTCTGTTTTGAATTTATATGGTCCAGTCTGTTATGGTGGGCAGTTCTGGTTTTGCTCCGTAATGGTATGTCGATGGGTTCTATTTCAGTGTTAATGGGAACTGCAGATGCTGGAGAATCCAAGATAACAAAGTGTGGAGCTGGACGAACACAGCAGGCCAAGCAGCATCTCAGGAGCACAAAAGCTGACGTTTCGGGCCTAGACCCTTCATCAGAGCGGGGAATAAGGAGACGGAACTGGAATAAACAGGGAGAGAGGGGGAGGCAGACCGAAGATGGAGAGAAAAGAAGATAGGTAGAGAGGACAGTATAGGTGAGGGGGTACAGAGGGGATAGGTCAGTCCACGGAAGACGGACAGGTCAAGGAGGCGGGATGAGGTGGTAGGTAGGAAATGGAGGCGCAGCTTCAGGTGGGAGGAAGGGATGGGTGAGAGGAAGAACAGGTTAGGGAGGCAGAGACAGGCTGGGCTGGTTTTGGGACGCAGTGGGGGGAGGGGATGAGCTGGGCTGGTTGTGTGATGCAGTGGGGGGAGGGGAAGAACTGGGCTGGTTTTGGGATGCGGTGGGGGAAGGGGAGAATTTGAAGCTTGTGAAGTCCACATTGATACCATTGGGCTGCAGGGTTCCCAAGTGGAATATGAGATGCTGTTCCTGCAACCTTCGGGTGGCATCATTGTGGCACTGCAGGAGGCCCATGATGGACATGTCGTCTGAGGAATGGGAGGGGGAGATAAAATGGTTCGCGACTGGGAGGTGCAGTTGTTTGTTGCGAACCGAGTGGAGGTGTTCTGCAAAGCCTCCCCAAGCCTCCGCTTGGTTTCCCCAATGTAGAGGAAGCCACACCAGGTACGATGGATACAATATACCACATTGGCGGATGTGCAGGTGAACATCTGCTTGGTATGGAAGGTCATCTTGGGGCCTGGGATAGGGGTGAGGGAGGAGGTGTGGGGGCAAGTGTAGCACTTCCTGCGGTTGCAGGGGAAGGTGGCGGGTGTTGTGGGGTTGGAGGGCAGCGTGGAGCGGACAAGGCAGTCACGGAGAGAGTGGTGTCTCCGGAAGGCAGACAAGGGTGGGGATGGAAAAATGGCTTGGGTGGTGGGGTCAGATTGTAGATGGCGGAAGTGTCGGAGGATGATGTTTTGTATCCGGAGGTTGGTGGGGTGTTATGTGAGAACGAGGGGGATCCTCTGGGGGCGGGGTGTGAGGGATGTGTTGCGGGAAATGCGGGAGATGCGGTCAAGGGTGTTCTCGACCACTGCAGGGGGAAAGTTGCGGTCCTTGAAGAACGTGGACATCTGGGATGTGCGGGAGTGGAATGCCTCATCCTGGGAGCATATGTGGCGGAGGCGGAGGAATTGTGAATAGGGGATGGAATTTTTACAGGAGGGTGGGTGGGAGGAGGTGTATTCTAGGTAGCTGTGGGAGTCAGTGGGCTTGAAATGGACATGAGTTTCTAGCTGGTGTCAGTATGTTTGTTTATGGTACCAGTGGTTGAAAACCAGGCTTCCAAGAATTCTCAAGGGGTGCTTGTCTTTGCTTTGTTTGTCCTCGTCAGAGTGCATAGAAACGGGGGATAATTGACCCTGTCATTTTGCTACAAGTTGGAGTTTGCGAATCCTAGTGGTGAGTTTCCTGCCCGTCTGTCCCTATGTATTGCATCTCACAGTTGCAGTACGGTATTTTGTAGATCTCATTTGTCCTCCACATTGTGGGTATGGGGTCTCTCGTCTTAAAAGTAGCTGGTCTTCGCTAAAACGTCAAAGATATGGTGTTTGTATTCAATAAATATTTTGCTTCTCTCCTCAATATACAGGATACATTTAAAAATCCTACAGTATATTTAGTAGATGTAAATTAGAGGAAGCAGCCCTTGGCATTGTCCCACATGTATGCGGTATTTATTCCCTGCATGGATGAGGAGCAGGGCTGCAGGAAGGATGAATCAACTGACCATGGCACCATGGTCCAGGAGGCCATTCAAGAGGGCGGAGCAAAAACACAGATTGTAGTTGTCAGGGATTCCATCATCAGGGGGATAGACAGTATCCTTTGTGAGCAGGATAGAAAATCCTGCATGGTGTGTCGCCTGCCCAGTCCCAGGGTGCGAGACATCTCTGACCGACTTGAGATAATACTAGAGAGGGAGACGGAGGATCCAGTTGTTGCGATCCACACAGGTACCAACAACATAGGCAGGACTAGGAAAAAAGACCTGTTTTGGAATTATGAAAAGGTAGGAATAAAAATTAAAAAAAAGGTCTTCAAGGGTCATAATTTCTGGATTGCTGCCTGAGCCACGTGCAAATTGGCGTAGGGAGGTGAGGATCGGATGTGGCTAAAAGAGTGGTGTGGGAAAGAGGGTTTCTTTTTCTTGGGGCCCTGGCATCAGTTCTGGACAGGAAGGATCCATACCGCTGGAATGGACTCTGCCTGAACAGGGCCGGGTCCAATGTTCTGGTGAAAAGGGTAAATAGGGTGGTTAATAGAAGTTTAAGCTATTAAGTAGGGGTGAAGGGAGAAGTAAGCATAGAGGGAGAATAACAATTAATGTAAGGAAAAGCAGCAGGTTAGCAGGTGAAGAGAAACTCCATTGAAAATTAGGAAAAAATTACAGGGAAGGAGAACTCAAGAACTGCTTGCAATGGAGGTCATAGGATCCAAAAAGAAGGCGCAAAAACTGGCATAAGGGCACTTTATCTGAATGCTCGGACCATTCAAAACCAGGTGGATGAGTTGATGGTGCAAATCATGGCAAATGGGTATGATTCAGTGGCCATTACAGAGACATGGTTACAGGATGGTCACGACTGGGAATTAAATATCCAGGGGTATCAAACTGTTCGGAAGGACAGACAGGAAGGTGAGAGGTGGTGTTGCTCTGATTTTTAAGGATGATGCCAGGGCGGTAGTGAGAGATGATATAGGTTCTAGTGAACAAAACGTTGAATCCATTTGGGCGAAAATTAGGAATAGCAGGGAGAAAAAATCACTGATTGGTGTGGTCTCTCAGCCACCAAATAATGACATCATGGTGGGGCAGGCAATAAACATAGAAATAGCTAGTGCATGTAAAAATGGTACCGCAATTATCATGGGGGATTTTAATCTACATATCGATTGGTCAAACCAGGTTGGTCATGGCAGCCTTGAGGAGAGGTTCATAGAATGCATCCGCAATAATTTCCTTGAACAATATGTAATGGAACCCTATGAGGGAGCAAGCTATCCTAGATCTAGCCCTGTGTAATGATCTCACAGTTAGGGATCCTCTCGGAAGGAGCGATCAGAGTATGGTCGAATTTAAAGTACAGATGGAACATGAGAAGGTTAAATCCAGTACCTATGTCCTGTGCTTAAACAAAGGAAACTGTGAAGGAAAGAGGGAGGAGTTAGCTAAGGTAGAATGGGAGCAAAAACTTTATGGTGGGTCAATTGAGGAACAGTGAAGGACTTTCAAAATGATTTTTCACAGTGCTCAGCAGAAGTATATTCCAGTGATAAGGAAGAACTGTAGGAAAAGAGACAGCCAGCCATGGATGTCAAAGGAAATAAAGGAAAGTATCAGACTGAAAAAAAACACATACAAAAAAGCAAAGAGTAGTGGGAAACTAGTAGACTGGGAAATCTTTAAAGGCCAACAGAAATCCACAAAACAAAGTTATACAGAAAAGTAAGATAGATTATGAGGGTAAACTAGTACAGAATATAAAAACAGGCAGCAAAAGTTTCTACAAATATGTATATCGCAAACGAGTGGTAAAGGTAAACATTGGTCCTTTAAAGGATGAGAAGGCCAATTCAGTATCTGGAAATGAGGAAATAGCCGAAACACTAAACAGTTATTTCGTGTCAGTCTTCACAGTGGAAGACACTAATAACATGCCAAAAACTAATGCCAAGAAGGTTATAGCAGGTGAGGACCTAGAAATTATCATTATCACTGAGGAGGCAGTGCTGGGGAAGCTAATGGGGCTAAAGGTAGACAAGTCTCCTGGCTCTGACAGTCCCCTTCACTATCTGCTACTCCACAGTTCCCTACCACTCTATGTCAGTGGTAGGGAAGCTACTGGAGAAGATACTGAGGGATAGGATCTATTCCCATTTGGAAGAAAATGGGCTTATCAGTGATAGGCAACATGGTTTTGTGCATTACCAACTTAATAGAATTCTTTGAGGACATGACAAAGTTGATTGATGAGGGAAAGGCTGTAGATGTCATATACATGGACTTCAGTAAGGCATTTCATAAGGTTCCCCATGGCAGGCTGATGGAGAAAGTGAAGTCACATGGGGTCCAGGGTGTGCTAGCTAGATGTATAAAAAAGCTGGCTAGGCAACAGGAGGCAGAGAATAGTAGTGGAAGGGAGTTTCTCAAATTGGAGACCTGTGACCAGTGGTGTTCCACAGGGATCTATGCTGGGACCACTGCTGTTTGTGATATATGTAAATGATCTGGAGGAAGGTGTAGGTGGTCTGATCAGCAAGTTTGCAGATGACACTAAGATTGGTGGAGTAGCAGATAGTGAGGGGGACTGTCAGAGATTACAGCAGAATATAGATAGACTGGAGAGTTGGGCAGATAAATGGCAGATGGAGTTCAATCTGGGCAAATGCGAGGTGATGCATTTTGGACGATCAAATTCAAGGGTGAATTATACAGTAAATGGAAAAGTCCCCAGGAAAATTGATGAACAGAGAGATCTGGGTGTTCAGGTCCATTGTTCCCTGAAGATGACAATGTAGGTCAATAGGGTGGTCAAGAAGGCATATGGCATGCTTTCCTTCGTTGGACAGGGTATTGAGGATAAGAGTTGGCAGGTCATGTTGCAGTTGTATAGAACTTTGGTTCGGCCACCTTTGGAGTACTGTGTACCGTTCTGGTTGCCACATTACCAAAAGGAGCTTGGAGAGCTCTCCAAAATGCTTTGGAGAGGGTGCAGAGGAGGTTCACCAGGATGTTGCCTGGTATGGAGGGTGCTAGCTATGAAGAGAGGTTGAGTAGATTAGAATTATTTTCATTAGAAAGACGGAGATTGAAGGGGGACCTGATTGAGGTCTACAAAATCATGAGGGGTATAGACAGGGTGGATAGCAAAAAGATTTTTCACAGAGTGGGGGACTCAATTACTAGGGGTCATGAGTTCAAAGTGAGAGGAGGAAAGTTTAAGGGAGATATGCGTGAAAAGTTCTTTACACAGAGGGTGGTGGGTGCCTGGAACGCGTTGCCAGCGGAGGTGGTAGACGCAGGCACGTTAGCGTCTTTTAAGATATATTTGGACAGGTACATGGATGGGCAGGGAGCAAATGGACACAGACTGTTAGAAAATAGATGACAGGTTAGACAGAGGATCTTGACTGGCGCAGGCTTGGGGGGCCAAAGGGCCTGTACCTGTGCTGTAATTTTCTTTGTTCTTTGTTCTTTGAGATTCATCCCGGGGTACTAAAAAAGGTGATGGCGGAAATAGCAAATGCACTAGTAATTATTTACCAAAATTCACTGGTCTCTGGGGTAGTTCCTGCAGATTGGAAAAGAGCCAATGTGACATCACTGTTTTAAAAAGGAAGTAAACAAAAAGCAAGTAACTATAGGCCAGTTAGCTTAACTTCGGTAGTGGGGAAAATGCTTGAATCTATCATTAAGGAAGAAATAGCAAGACATCTGAATATAAATTGTCCCATTGACAACACCCAGCATGGGTTCATGAAGGGGTCATGTTTAACTAATTTGATGGAATTCTTTGAGGACATAACTTGCATGGTGGACAATGGGGAACCTGTGGATATGGTGCATCTGGATTTCCAAAAGGCATTTGACAAGGTGCCGTACCAAAGGCTGCTACATAAAATAAAGTTGCACAGTATTACAGGTAATGTATTGGCATGGATGGAGGATTGGTTGACCAGTCAAAAGCAAAGAGTGGGGGTAAATGGATGTTTTTCTGGCTGGCGGTCACTGGCTAGTGGTGTGCCTCAGAGATCAGTGTTGGGACCACAATTGTTCACAACTTACATAGATGATTTGGAGTTGGGGACTAAGTGTGGTGTGTCAAAATTTACAGATGACACTAAGGTGAGCGGAAGATCAAAGTGTACAGAAGACACTGAAAGTCTGCAGGGGGATATAGATAGTCTAAGTGAACGGGCAAAGGTCTGGCAGATGGCATACAATGTTGATCAGTGTAAGGTCATCCATTTTGGTAGGAATAACAGGAAAATGGACTATGTTTTAAATGGTAAAAAATTGTAGCATGCTGCTGTGCAGAGGGACTTGGGTATCCTTGTGCATGAATCGCTTTGCTGGAGGGATGCAGTTTAAAAACGAGGAGGCTATGCTGCAGCAGTATAGGGTCCTGGTGAGGCTACACATGGAGTACTGTGTGCAGTTTTGGTCTCCTTACTTGACAAGAGATATACTAGCACTGGAGGGGCTGCAGAGGTGATTCACTCAGTTGATTCAAGAGTTGACAGCATTCAATTATGAGGAGAGACTGAATAGACTGGAATTATATTCACTGGAATTCAGAAGAATGAGGGAAGATCTTATAGAAACATATAAAATATGAAGGGAATAGATAAGGTGGAGGCGGGGAAGTTGTTTCCGCTAGCAGGTGAAACTAGGACTAGAGGGCATCGCCTCAAAATAAAGGGAAGCAGATGTGGGACTGAGGTCAGGAGGAACTTCTTTACCCAAAGGGTTGTGAATCTATGGAATTCCCTGCCAGTGAAGCGGTTGAAGCTACTTCACTGAATGCTTTTAAGGCAAGGCTAGATAAATTTTTGAACAGTAAAGGAATTAAGGGTTATGGTGAGTGGGTGGGTAAGTGGAGCTGAGTCTCAAAAAGATCAGCCGTGATCTTATTAAATGGCAGAGAAGGCTCGAGGGGCCAGATAGCCTACTCCTGTTCCAAGTGCTTATGTTCTTATGAAGACAAAACTATAATCATGAGGAAAGCATTTCTGACCAAACTGCTGGATTTGCAAGTTGTTGTGCCATGATTATAACTTCATCCCCAGGTCTTAAAGAAGGTGATTAATGAAATGTTAGAGGTATGAATAAGGTGACAAATTTCCAAATTTTGTTGATTCTAGCAAGATTCAATCAGACTGAAAAATTGCAAATTTAATCTGTCTATTCCAGGAAAGAAAAGAGGCAGAAAACAGGAAACTGTAGGCCAGTTAGCTTGATGTCTTCGTGGGGAAGCTTTTAAAATCTATCATTAAGGAAGCCACAAGTGCACACTTGGTAAGCCTCAAGATAATTAGAAAGACTCCACAAAGTTTTGTGAAAGGGAAATCATATTTACCCATATGTATTGGAACTCTTTGAAGGAAGAACATATGCTGTGGATATATGGGAGCTCACTGATGAAAGTAGAAATGGTTGGGCCTCAGGCTACCCTGAGGAACACCTGCAGAGATGCCCTGGAGCTGAGATGACTGACCTCCAACAACCACAAGCATCTTTCTTTGTGCCAGGTATGACTCTAGTCAATGGAGTTTGCCCCTGATACACATTAATTCCAGTTTTGCTCAGGCTCTTTGATATTAAAGGCTGTCACTCTCACCTCACCTGGACTTCAGCTCTTTTGACCATGGTTGAACCAGGGCTGTAATGAGATCAGGAGCTGAGTGACCCTGGCGGAACCTAAACTGGGCATCACTGAGCATGTTATTACTGAGCAGGTGCTGCTTGATAGCACTGTTGTTGACACCTTCCATCACTTTACAAATGATCTGAAGTAGAATTTGGGGCAGTAATTCAGTGGGTTGGATTTATGCTGCATTTTATGTCCAGGATTTACCTGAGAAAATTTCCACATTGTTGGGTAGGTGCCAGTATTGTAACTGTCCTGGAAGAGCATGACGAGCAGCAAGTTCTGGAGCACAAGTACTATTGCCAGAATGTTGTCAGAGCCCAGAGCCTTTGCAGTATCCACAGCCTCCAACTGTTTCTTGATATCACATGGAGTGAATTCAATTGGCTAGCGACTGATATCTATAATGCTGCAGACCACTGGAGGAGGCTGGAATAAATCATCCATTTGGCACTTCTGGCTAAAGATTGCTCTGTTTGGCGAACGAGTGCAGAATTCCAAGGAGCAGAGGAATCCAGGGACTCTAATACACAAGTCAAGAAAAGTTGGGATGCGAGTCAAGCAAGTGATTAAGAATTGTATAATCCCTACTGTGGAAGCAGACATTCAACACATATAGACCACACCGACCCTCTAAACAGTATCCAAACCCGGAGCTACCGCATCACCTTGGATTTTCCCATTGCTAACCCTGTATACCCTGTCTGTATATCCCTAGACATTACAGGGCAATTTACCATGGTCAATCCACCTAACCTGCATATCTTTGAACTGTTGGAGGAAACCAGAGCACCCAGAGAAAACATACAGACACAGGGAAAACATACAAACTCCATACGGACGGTCACCCAAGGCTGGAATCAAACCTGGGTCCCTGGTGCTGTGAGGCAGCCGTGCTAACCATTGTGCCAGCGTGCTGCTAGGGGCCTGCAATTATGAGAGGAAATGAGCATAAAAGTGTTTCGGAGAGAGTAGGAACTGCAGATGCTGGAGCATCTGAGATAACAAGTTGTCGAGCTGGATGAACACAGCAGGCCAAGAAGCATCAGAGGGGCAAGAAAGCTGACGTTTTGGGCCTAGACCCTTCTTCAGAAATGGGAGAGGGGAAGGGGGTTCTGACATAAATAGGGAGAGAGGGGGAGGTGGATCGAAGATGGGTGAAGGAGAGAATAGGTGGAGAGGAGACAGATAGGTCAAAGAGGCGAGGATGAAGCTGGTAAAGGTGAGTGTAGTTGGGGAGTTAGGGAGGGGATAGGTCAGTCCAGGGAGGAAGGACAGGTCAGGAGGTGGGATGAGGCTAGTAGATAGGAGATGGGGGTAGGGCTTGAGGTGGGAGGAGGGGATTGGTGGGAGGAAGGACAGGTTAGGGAGGCGGGGACAAGCTGAGCTTGTTTTAGGATACGGTTGGGGGAGGGGAGGATTTGAAGCTTGTGAAGCCCACATTGATACCATTGGGCTGCAGGGTTCCCAAGCGAAATATGTGGTGCTGTTCCTGCGACCTTCGTGTGGCATTGTTGTGGCACTGCAGGAGGCCCAGGATGCACATGTCGTCGAAGGAATGGGAGGGGGGGTTGAAATGGTTCGCGACTGGGAGGTGCAGTTGTTTAGTGCGAACCGAGCACAGGTGTTCCGCAAAGCGGTCCCCAAGCCTCCGCTTGGTTTCCCCGATTGTAGAGGAGGCCACACCGGGTACAGCGGATACAGTATACCACATTAGCAGATGTGCTGGTGAACATCTGCTTGACATGGAAGTTCTTCTTGGGGCCTGGGATGGGGGTGAGGGAAGAGGTATAGGGGCAGGTGTAGCACTCCTGTGGTTACAGAGAAAGGTGCCGAGTGTGGTGGGGCTGGAGGGAAGTGTCGAGTGGACAAGGGAGTCATAGAGAGAGTGGTCCCTCTGGAAAGCAGATAAGGGTGGGGAGGGAAAAATATCTTTGGTTCTGGGTTCGGATTGTAGATGGCGGAAATATCAGAGGATGATGCGTTGGATCTGCAGGTTGGTGGTGTGGTATGTGAGGATGAGGGGGATCCTGCTTTGGTTGTTATTGCAGGGAGGAGGGTGTGAGAGATGATTTGCAGGAAATGCGGGAGACGTGGTCGAGGGCATCTCGGCCACCGAGTGGGAGAAGTTGTGGTCCTTGAAAAATGAGGACACCTGAGATGTTTGGGAATGGAATGCCTCATCCTGGGAGCAGATGTGCCAGAGGCGAAGGAATTGGGAATAGAGGATGTCATTTTTGCAGGATGGTGGGTGGGAGGAGGTGTATTCTTGATAGCTGTGGGAGCTGGTGGGCTAGAAGTGGATATCAGTTTCCAGGTGGTTGTCAGAGATGGAAACAGATAGGCCCAGGAAGGAGGGGGAGGTATTAGAGATGGTCCAGGTGAACTTAAGGTTGGGGTGGAATGTGTTGGTGAAGTGTTGAACTGTTCAAGCTTCTCTGGGGAGCAAGAGGCGGCACCAATATAGTCATCGATGTAATGGAGGAAGAGGTGGGATTTAGGACCAGTGAAGAAGGATTGTTCCACATAACCTATAAAGAGGCAAGCATAGCTTGGGCCCATGCGGGTACCCATGGCCACCCACTTTGTCTGTAGGAAATGGGAGGAATTGAAGGAGAAGTTGTTGAGGGTGAGGACAAGTTCGGCTAAGCGGCTGAGGGTGTCAGTGGAGGGGGACTGGTCGGCCCTGCGGGACAGGAAGAAGCGGAGGGCCTTTAGGCCACCTGCATGGGGAATGCAGGTGTATAGGGACTGGATGTCCATCATAAAGGTGAGGTGTCGGGGACCTGGGAATTGGAAGCTTTGAAGGAGGTGGAGGGCATTTGTGGTGTCACGGACGTTCCTTGGCCCAGCAAATCACCACCCCACCTACATCCATGATGCCACCCACGCCCTCCACCTCCTCCAAAACGTCCAATTCCCTGGAGTAACACCTCATCTTTACCTTTACCATGGACATACAGTCCACACTTTACTCCAGCCCCACCACACTCGGCAGTTTTCCCTGCAACCACAGGAGTGCTACACCTGCCCCTACACCTCCTGCCTCAACCCCATCCCAGGACCCAAGAAGACCTTCCACGTCAAACAGATGTTCACCTGCACATCTGCTAATGTGGTATACTGTATCCACTGTTCCTGTTGTGGCCTCCTCTACATCGGGGAAACCAAACAGAGGCTTGGGGACTGCTTTGTGGAACACCTACACTCAGTTCACACTAAACAACTGCACCTCCCAGTCGCGAACCATTTCAACTCCTTCCCATTCCTTAGAAGACATGTCCATCCTGGGCCTCCTGCAGTGCCACAATGATGCCACCCGAAGGTTGCAGGAACAGCAACTTATATTCCACTTGGGAACCCTGCAGCCCAATGGTAGCAATGTGGACTTCATAAGCTTCAAAACCTCCCCTCCCCAACCGTATCCCAAACCCAGCCCAGGTTGTTCCTGCCTCCTGAACCTGCCCTTCCTCCCACCTACCCCATCCTCCCACCTCAAGCCCTACCCCCATCTCCTACCTACTAGCCTCAACCCGCCTCCTTGACCTCTCTGGACTAGCCTAACCCAACTCTAACTCCCCACCTGCATTCATCTTTACTAGCTGCATCCCTGCCTCTTTGACCTGTCTGTTTCCTCTCCACCTATCTTCTCCTTTATCCATCTTTGATCTGCCTCGTCCTCGCTTCCTATTTATTTCAGAATACCCTTCACCTCCCCATTTCTGAAGAAGGGTCTAGGCCTGAAACGTCAGCTTTCCTGCTCCTCTGATGCTGCCTGGCCTGCTGTGTTCATCCAGCTTGTTATCTGAGCATGAAACTGAGCAGGTTATGCTACAATTACATAGGGCATCGATGAAACCACATCTTAAATGCTGTGTGTTGTTTCAGTATTTTTATTTGATGAAGGATGTAAATGTATTGGAGGCACTTCAGATGGGATATACCAGACTGAGACTGAAGTGAGCAGGGTGCCTTATGAGCGAACATTGGACAGGTTGGACTTGTTTCTGCTGGAGTTTGGATGAGTGAAGGGGATTTTGATTGAAGTTTATAAGATCCTGAATGGTCTTGACAACGTGAATGTGTAGAGAATGTTTCATTTTGTGGTTGAATCTGGAACTAGGGGACACAATTTAAATTAGGGGGTTCTCCTTTTAGAGCAGTGATTCTCTCTCAGAGGGTTATGAGACTTAAGAAATGTGCTTTGGAAGACAATGTAGGTGGGGCCATTGAATGCTTTTGAAGCAGAAGTAAATTTTTTTTGAGTGAGTGATAACGGGAACTGCAGATGCTGAAGAATCCAAGATAATAAAATGTGAGGCTGGGTGAACACAGCAGGCCCGGCACCATCTCAGGAGCACAAAAGCTGACGTTTTGGGACGAGACCCTTCATCAGAGAGGGGGAGGGGGTGAGGGTTCTGGAATAAATAGGGAGAGAGGGGGAGGCGGACCGAAGATGGAGAGACAAGAAGATGGGTGGAGAGGAGAGTATAGGTGGGGAGGCAGGGAGGGGATAGGTCAGTCCAGGGAAGACGGACAGGTCAAGGAGGTGGGATGAGGTTAGTAGGTAGGAGATGGAGGTGCGGCTTGGGGTGGGAAGAAGGGATGGGTGAGAGGAAGAACAGGTTAGGGAGGCAGAGACAGGTTGGACTGGTTTTGGGAAGCAGTGGGTGGAGGGGAAGAGCTGGGCTGGTTGTGTGGTGCAGTGGGGGGAGGGGACGAACTGGGCTGGTTTTCGGATGCGGTGGGGGAAGGGGAGATTTTGAAGCTTGTGAAGTCCACATTGATACCATTGGGCTGCAGGGTTCCCAAGCAGAATATGAGTTGCTGTTCCTGCAACCTTCGGGTGGCATCATTGTGGCACTGCAGGAGGCCAATGATGGACATGTCATCTAAAGAATGGGAGGGGGAGTGGAAATGGTTTGCGACTGGGAGGTGCAGTTGTTTATTGCGAACCGAGCGGAGGTGTTCTGCAAAGCGGTCCCCAAGCCTCCGCTTGGTTTCCCCAATGTAGAGGAAGCAACACCGGCTACAGTGGATGCAGTATACCACATTGGCAGATGTGCAGGTGAACCTCTGCTTAATGTGGAATGTCATCTTGGGGCCTGGGATAGGGGTGAGGGAGGAGGTGTGGGGGCAAGTGTAGCATTTCCTGCGGTTGCAGGGGAAGGTGCCGGGTGTGGTGGGGTTGGAGGGCAGTGTGGAGCGAACAAGGGAGTCACGGAGAGAGTGGGCTCTCCGGAAAGCAGACAGGGGTGGGGATGGAAAAATGTCTTGGGTGTTGGGGTCGGATTGTAGATGGCGGAAATTTACCTTTTGTTGGGTTTGGAATCGGAGGGTATTTGGGGACATGTCTGTTCATCTGAAGTCAGCAATAATGCCATCCAAACCTGTTAAACAAAATGAAATGAAAAGGTATAGATTTAAAAGGCAAAGAATTGTGTGAATTCTGGAATCCAGAACAAGAAAAAAAATATTTTAACGTCAATCATCACTCTTTTCACAGAAATCGGGACAGGTGTGGCAGCAAGATCCCCAGAGACAAGTACAGAGTGTACTGGAACGTCCTGCAGCACCAGCACACCCAGCAGCACATCCATTACCACCAGCAGCACCAACACACACAGCAGCACATCCATTACCGCCAGTAGCACCAAAATACCCAGCAGCACATCTTTTCCCACCAGTAGCACCAACACACCCAGCAGCACATCCATTACCACCAGCAGCACCAACACACCCAGCAGCACATCCGTTACCACCAGTAGCACCAATACAGCCAGCAGCACATCCATTACTACCAGCAGCACCAATACACCCAGCACCACATCCATTACCACCAGTAGCACCAACACACCCAGCAGCACATCCGTTACCACCAGTAGCACCAACACACCCAGCAGCACATCCATTACCACCAGTAGCACCAACACACCCAGCAGCACATTCATTACCACCAGCAGCACCAATACACCCAGCAGCACATCCGCTACCACCAGTAGCACCAATACACCCAGCAGCACATCCATTACCAACAGCAGCACCAATACACACAGCAGCACATCCATTACCACCAGTAGCACCAATACACCCAGCAGCACATCCATTACCACTAGTAGCACCAACACACCCAGCAGCACATCCATTACCACCAGCAGCTCCAACACACACAGCAGCACATCCATTACCACCAGTAGCACCAACATACCCAGCAGCACATCCATTACCACCAGTAGCACCAACACACCCAGCAGCACATCCATTACCACCAGTAGCACCAACACACCCAGCAGCACATCCATTACCACCAGCAGCACCAATATACCGAGCACCATATCCGTTACCACCAGTAGCACCAATACACCCAGCACCACATCCATTACTACCAGCAGCACCAATACACCCAGCAGCACATCCATTACCACCAGTAGCACCAATACACTCAGCAGCACATCCATTACCACCAGCACCAGCACACCCAGCAGCACATCCAGTACCACCAGCAGCACCAACACACCCAGCAGCACATCCATTACCACCAGCAGCACCAACACACCCAGCAGCACATCCGTTACCACCAGTAACACCAATACACCCAGCAGCACATCCATTACCACCAGTAGCACCAATACACCCTGCACCACATCCAGTACCAGTAGCACCAACTCACCCAGCAGCACATCCATTACCACCAGTAGCACCAATACACCCAGCACCACATCCATTACCACCAGCAGCACCAGCACACCCAGCAGCACATCCGTTACCACCAGTAGCACCAACACACCCAGCAGCACATCCATTACCACCAGCACCAGCACACCCAGCAGCACATCCATTACCACCAGCAGCACCAATACACCCAGCAGCACATCCGTTTCCAGCAGTAGCACCAATACACACAGCACCACATCCATTACCACCAGCAGCACCAATACACCCAGCAGCACATCCATTACCACCAGTAGCACTAATACACCCAGCAGCACATCCATTACCACCAGTAGCACCAACACACCCAGCAGCACATCCAGTACCAGTAGCACCAACTCACCCAGCAGCACATCCATTACCACCAGTAGCACCAATACACCCAGCAGCATATCCATTACCACTAGTAGCACCAACACACCCAGCAGCACATCCATTACCACCAGCAGCTCCAACACACACAGCAGCACATCCATTACCACCAGTAGCACCAACATACCCAGCAGCACATCCATTACCACCAGTAGCACCAACACACCCAGCAGCACATCCATTACCACCAGCAGCATCAATATACCGAGCACCATATCCGTTACCACCAGTAGCACCAATACACCCAGCACCACATCCATTACTACCAGCAGCACCAATACACCCAGCACCACATCCATTACCACCAGTAGCACCAATACACTCAGCAGCACATCCATTACCACCAGCACCAGCACACCCAGCAGCACATCCAGTACCACCAGCAGCACCAACACACCCAGCAGCACATCCATTACCACCAGCAGCACCAACACACCCAGCAGCACATCCATTACCACCAGTAACACCAATACACCCAGCAGCACATCCATTACCACCAGTAGCACCAATACACCCAGCACCACATCCAGTACCAGTAGCACCAACTCACCCAGCAGCACATCCATTACCACCAGTAGCACCAATACACCCAGCAGCACATCCATTACCACCAGCAGCACCAGCACACCCAGCAGCACATCCGTTACCACCAGTAGCACCAACACACCCAGCAGCACATCCATTACCACCAGCACCAGCACACCCAGCAGCACATCCATTACCACCAGCAGCACCAATACACCCAGCAGCACATCCGTTTCCAGCAGTAGCACCAATACACACAGCACCACATCCATTACCACCAGCAGCACCAATACACCCAGCAGCACATCCATTACCACCAGTAGCACTAATACACCCAGCAGCACATCCATTACCACCAGTAGCACCAATATACCGAGCACCATATCCGTTACCACCAGTAGCACCAACTCACCCAGCAGCACATCCATTACCACCAGCAGCACCAATACACCCAGCAGCACACCCATTACCACCAGTAGCATCAACTCACCCAGCAGCACATCCAGCTTCACAAAAAGTACCAGTACACCCAGCAGCACACCCAGTAGCACATCCATTACCACCAGCAGCACAAATGCACCCAGCAGTGCATCCATTAAGACCAGCAGCACCAATACATCCAGCAGCACATCCATTACCACCAGCAGCATGAGCACACCCAGCAGCACATCTGTTAAGACCACCAGCACCAGCACACCCAGCAGCACATCCATTACCACCAGCAGCACCAACACACCCAGCAGCACATCCATTACCACCAGCACCAGCACACCCAGCAGCACATCCATTACCACCAGCAGCACCAACACACCCAGCAGCACATCCGTTACCACCAGTAACACCAATACACCCAGCAGCACATCCATTACCACCAGTAGCACCAACACACCCAGCAGCACATCCATTACGACCAGCAGCACCAACACACCCAGCAGCACATCCGTTACCACCAGTAGCACCAATGCACCCAGCAGCACATCCATTACCACCAGCAGCACCAATACAACCAGCACCACATCCTTTACCACCAGCAGCACCAATACAACCAGCACCACATCCTTTACCACCAGTAGCACCAATACACCCAGCAGCACATCCATTACCACCAGCAGGACCAATACACCCAGCAGCACATCCGTTACCATCAGCAGCACCAATACACCCAGCACCACATCCATTACCAGCAGCAGCACCAATACACCCAGCAGCACATCCATTACCACCAGCAGCACCAATACACCCAGCAGCACATCCATTACCACCAGCAGCACCAATACAACCAGCACCACATCCTTTACCACCAGTAGCACCAATACACCCAGCAGCACATCCATTACCACCAGCAGCACCAATACACCCAGCAGCACATCCATTACCACCAGTAGCACCAACACACCCAGCAGCACATCCATTACCACCAGCAGCACCAACTCACCCAGCAGCACATCCATTACCACCAGTAGCACCAATACACCCAGCAGCACATCCATTACCACCAGTAGCAGCAATACACCCAGCAGCACGTCCGTTACCACCAGCAGCACCAACACACCCAGAAGTACATCCGTTACCACCAGCAGCACCAGCACACCCAGCAGCACATCCATTACCACCAGTAGCACCAACACGCCCAGCAGCACATCCATTACCACCAGCACCAGCACACCCAGCAGCACATCCATTACCACCAGCAGCACCAACACACCCAGCAGCGCATCCGTTACCACCAGTAACACCAATACACCCAGCAGCACATCCATTACCACCAGTAGCACCAACACACCCAGCAGCACATCCATTACGACCAGCAGCACCAACACACCCAGCAGCACATCCGTTACCACCAGCAGCAACAATACACCCAGCACCACATCCATTACCACCAGCAGCACCAATACACCCAGCACCACATCCATTACCACCAGTAGCACCAATGCACCCAGCAGCACATCCATTACCACCAGCAGCACCAATACAACCAGCACCACATCCTTTACCACCAGTAGCACCAATACACCCAGCAGCACATCCATTACCACCAGCAGGACCAATACACCCAGCAGCACATCCGTTACCATCAGCAGCACCAATACACCCAGCACCACATCCATTACCAGCAGCAGCACCAATACACCCAGCAGCACATCCATTACCACCAGCAGCACCAATACACCCAGCAGCACATCCATTACCACCAGTAGCACCAATACACCCAGCAGCACATCCATTACCACCAGCAGCACCAACTCACCCAGCAGCACATCCATTACCACCAGTAGCACCAATACACCCAGCAACACATCCATTACCACCAGTAGCAGCAATACACCCAGCAGCACGTCCGTTACCACTGGTAGCCCCAACACACCCAGAAGTACATCCGTTACCACCAGCAGCACCAGCACACCCAGCAGCACATCCATTACCACCAGTAGCACCAACACACCCAGCAGCACATCCATTACCACCAGCACCAGCACACCCAGCAGCACATCCATTACCACCAGCAGCAACAATACACCCAGCAGCACATCCATTACCACCAACAGCACCAATACACCCAGCACCATATCCATTACCACCAGTAGCACCAATGCACCCAGCAGCACATCCATTAACACCAGCAGCACCAATACGACCAGCACCACATCCTTTACCACCAGTAGCACCAACACACCCAGCAGCACATCCATTACCACAAACAGCACTAGCACATCCAGCAGCACATCCATTAGCACCAGCACCAATACACCCAGCAGCACATCCATTATCACCAGCACCAGCACACCCAGCAGCACATCCATTACCATCAGCAGCACCAATACACCCAGCAGCACATCTTTTCCCACCAGTAGCACCAACACATCCAGCAGCACATCCATTACCACCAGTAGCACCAATACACCCAGCAGCACATCCATTATCACCAGCACCAGCACACCCAGCAGCACATCCATTACCATCAGCAGCACCAATACACCCAGCAGCACATCTTTTCCCACCAGTAGCACCAACACATCCAGCAGCACATCCATTACCACCAGTAGCACCAATACACCCAGCAGCACATCCATTACCACAAACAACAGTAGCTCCCTCAGCAACATATCTGTAACCACAAGCAGCACCAGCACATCCAGCAGCACATCTGTTACCACCACCAGCACATCCAGCAGCACATCCATTACCACCAGCAGCACCAACACACCCAGCAGCACATCCATTAATACCATCAGCACCAGCACACCCAGCGTCACATCCAGTACCACCACCAGCACCAGCACACCCAGCAGCACATCCAGTACCATGAACAGCACCAACACACCCAGAAGCACATCCATTACCACCAGCACCAGCACACCCAGCAGCACATCCATTACCACAAACAGCACTGGCACATCCAGCAGCACATCCATTACCACCAGCAGCACCAACACATCCAGCAGCACATCCATTACCACAAACAGCACTAGCACATCTAGCAGCACATCCGTTACCACCAGCACCAACACACCCAGCAGCACATCTATTACCATCAGCAGCACCAATACACCCAGCAGCACATCCATTACCAACAGCACCAGCACACCCAGCAGCACATCCGTTACCACAAACAGCACTAGCACATCCAGCAGCACATCCATTACCACCAGCACCAATACACCCAGCAGCACATCCATTATCACCACCACCAGCACACCCAGCAGCACATCCATTACCATCAGCAGCACCAACACACCCAGCAGCACATCCATTAATACCATCAGCACCAGCACACCCAGCGTCACATCCAGTACCACCAACAGCACCAGCACACCCAGCAGCACATCCAGTACCATGAACAGCACCAACACACTCAGAAGCACATCCGTTACCAGCAGCAGCACCAGCACACCCAGCAGCACATCCATTACCACCAGTAGCACCAATACACCCAGCAGCACATCCATTACCACCAGTAGCAGCAATACACCCAGCAGCACATCCGTTACCACTGGTAGCACCAACACACCCAGAAGTATATCCGTTACCACCAGCAGCACCAGCACACCCAGGAGCACATCCATTAACACCAGCAGCACCAGCACACCCAAGACCACCACAAAGCGTGTTAGCACAACTACAAAGCCAATTGTGAAAACATCTACCACAGTTCAAACTCCATTTGTTCCACATACCACTATCAAATTGATAACCACCACAGAAGGTATTTGTTTAATTCAGCTATGAATTCTTTCAATATAAGTCCTCCCACTGTTCTTCATGTTCCACCTCGTGGGTGCTGGTATTTTCTAATAATATTCTATTAAAATATTGAACTGAAGAGAATTGTGTCAGACAGGCTTTCAGTTATCCTTGGCTAGTGGTTGGGGGAACAATGAATATATTTGCACAATAGTGCCACTCAATGGTAATCTGTGAATTGGTGTGCAATTTTAATTTACAATGTAATCAGCCAGTAACAAATGGACAGCAACTCACTCAAACAAGCTTGGGGAAATCCAGAAATTACTCAGCTGAACAATGCCTCTTTGGAATAAAATAGAATGGCAATAGAAGATTGGCTGGTAGGGAGTCAGATTGCACTTTGTAAGAGTTCTTTTTATTTAAATTAGCAGTTTCTCTAATGCCTGTCGTCTTTTCCAAAAGCAAATTTTGTTCCACTCAGGGGCACGTTTGCAGCAAGTCCTTCATTGACCTCATTTTTCACATCTGCTTCCATTATTACTGCGCATGATAAAGCAGTTTATGCTCTGTATTTCATCAACTCATCAATAAAGTAGTTTGTCCACCAATATCACGGTTGACCTCCATTAAGCAGTTTGTTTTTTGTTGTTAGGTTTTCCTTTGTTGTAAGAGATGTCTGCAACAGCCAGTTCTGCTAAAATCTGAGGTTGGTTGGCTCGCTGAGCTGGTCTGTTGTTCCACAGATGTTTCGTTACCATGTTTGGTAACATCCTCAGCGCAGCCTCTGATGAAGCGTCGGTGTGTTTTTCAACTCTGGGGTCCATTGCGATGGATTGCCGCACTGGTGGGTTTCCTCCATAGTGGAATGTATATGGGGTCAAGTTCAATGTGTTTATTAATAGCATACTTCGTGGAGTGCCATGCTTCCAGGAATTCTCATGCTTGTCTCTGCCTAGCCTGTCCCAGGATCTTGGTGTTGTCCCAGTCGAAGTGGTGGTTCTCCTTCTCCATGTGGATTGAAATGAGAGTGTATTAGTCGTGTCTTTTTGTAGCCAGTTGATGTTCATGTACTCTTGTTGTTAGTTTCCTTCCTGTTTGTCTGATGTAGTGTTTCTCGCAGTCTCTGCAGGGGATATGACTTTGGTCCTGTCCATGGCGGGCAGCGAGTCTTTAATTCAGGTGAGCACTTGTTGTAGGGTTGATGTGGGCTTGTGTGCCACTCTGACGCTTAGCAGTCGTAGGAGTCTTGTGGTGAGTTCTGACGCATTCCTGACGTAGGTTAGTGTGATGAGTGTGTCGGGGCGTGTAGAATCTTTCTGATGCTGTTCCTGTAGGCATCTCCTGACCCAATTCTTTGGATATCCATTATCCTTGAACACTTGGAAGAGGTATTCCTCCTCCTCTTGGTGTAGTTCCATGTTGCTGCAGTGTGTTGCTGCCCTTATAAATGGTGTTCGCATGCAGGTTCATTTGCGTGTGCTGGGATGGTTACTACTGAAGTTTAATACCTGGTCTGTCTGTGTGGCTTTTCAGTGCACTTTCATTTGCAATTCCTCATTTGTCTTGCGCTCTACCCTGGTGTCTAGGAATGGGAGCTGTTTGCTCTTCTCCTCCTCTCTGGTTAATTTTATTCCGGTGAGGGTGTTGTTTATGAGTTTGTATGTCTCTTTTAATTTGATCCATTTAATGAGGAAAAATGTGTCGTCTACATAGCACATCCATTGTTTAGGCTGGATTTGCAGAAGGGCAGTCCCTTCCAGTCTCTGCTTCACTGTTTCTGCTATGAATCCAGAGATAGGTGATCCTATGGGTGTCCTGTTGATTTGCTCGTATGTTTGGTCATTGAATCCATCAACCCATCAACAACCCACAAACCTGGAAAACAGCAGAACAAAACGGCCGCAAGATGGTAAGAGTAACACCCGTCAACAACCACAAGCCTGGAAAATGCAGAACAAAATGGCCACAAGATGGTATGGGTAGTAAATGGGGAACTGCAAACCAAAGAACACGGAAGAGCCACACCCACAGACCAGGTATTGAACTTCAATAGTAACCATCCCAGCACACACAAACGAACCTGCATGCAAACACCATTTATAAGGGCAGCAACACACTGCAGCAACATGGAACTACACCAAGAGGAGCAGGAATACCTCTTCCAAGTGTTCAAGGATAATGGATATCCAAAGAATTGGGTCAGGAGATGCCTACAGGAACAGCATCAGAAAGATTCTACATGCCCCAACACACTCATCACACTAACCTACGTCAGGAATGCATCAGAACTCACCACAAGACTCCTACGACTGCTAAGCGTCAGAGTGGCACACAAGCCCACATCAACCCTACAACAAGTGCTCACCTGAATTAAAGACTCGCTCCCCGCCATGGACAGGACCAAAGTCATATCCCCTGCAGAGACTGCGAGAAACACTGCATCGGACAAACAGGAAGGAAACTATACAACAAGAGTACATGAACATCAACTGGGTACAAAAAGACACGACTAATACACTCTCATTTCAATCCACATGGAGAAGGAGAACCACCACTTCGACTGGGACAACACCAAGATCCCGGGCAGGCTAGGCAGAGACAAGCATGAGAATTCCTGGAAGCATGGCACTCCACGAAGTATGCTATTAATAAACACATTGAACTCAACCCCAAATACATTCTGCTACGGAGGAAACCCACCAGTGAGGCAACCCATTGCAATGGATCCCAGAGTTTAAAACCAAGTGGGAAAACACACTGACGCTTCATCAGAGGCCGCACTGAGGATGTTACCAAGCACGGTAACGAAATGCCTGTGGAACAACAAACCAGCTCGGCGAGCAACCAACCTCAACACCCACAACCCGAGCTACAGATCTACTCCAAAACCTTGGAGGCCTGCTAAAATCTACTTTTGGCAGACTTGTTGTCACTAGCTGTCCTTTTAATACTACTCTGCGGGCCTACGTGTATCAAGTGATAAAGAATTAATCACTAAGTCTTTCGCATAAAAGACACATTACTGAATGACAAGAAGTAGTGACATAATAACAAGAGATCACATGTAACTCTATCCCACTTGACTGTACATTTAAGAACTAACTGACAATAAACTGGAAAAACTGATTGGTTCTCCCAGAAAGTGAAAGGGTGAATTTATTCCAAAGCTTTGGGCAAACAGCTTTATGCAGCATCCTCCATTATCAAGCTCCTTTATCCGTGTAGTCTCCCATCGTCAGGTTTTGTTTTCATTAGCAAGTTTGACACTGTAATCAATTCTGTCTTCCCTTTTAATTGTATTTTCCAAATTTACTTACATTATCCATTTTATCCTCCACTCTCCACATTGTCTTCAATTACTAAATTAGATTTCCAATCTCCATCCCATCCACAATTCTCTAATCTTACCTCCTTTGTTGAATTATGTTACAGATATTTGTTTCTATGATCCCTCTATTTCTCCATTATCCGATTCTGCCTCCATTACCGCGCTTGATCTCCAAAATATAGATTCGCCTCATTGTCAGTTCTGTCTGTCAATGTCTGGTTTTGACCTCAATTACTCAGTCTGAACTTGATCATCCAAGTTATCTTAGAAACATTGGAACACAAATAGGCTATTCAGCCGATCAAGCCTATATTTGCTATTTCAGATGATCATGGATGATTAAACACTTTAATGTCTTCAATGTCCTCCAGTAACCAGTTTGATTCAGATGTCCAATTTGCCCTCTATTAGCAAACTTGTCTCCCATTATTCAACTTGTTGTTCACTATCCTTTGCTGTGTCTATTTGCTCTCCATTTTCCACTTTGTCGTCCCTTTTATAGCTTGACTTTAAGTATGCAGTTTGGATTCCATCATCCACCGTTTTGTCCATTATCTATCCTGTCCTTCATTATGCAGTTTCCCGCTCATAATCCAGTTTATCTTCATTCAAGTATGTTTCCCTTTATTCTTCAGTTTTGCTCAGTTCTCCACTTTGTCTTCTATTATCTAATACTTTCCAGTGCCAAAGAGCAGGTCAACAAGCAAAGTCCAAATTCATTGATGTAAAAGAGAATGAGAGTGTCCATTGAGCAAGGACTCAATGTAATCATGTTCCAGCAACAGAAGTCAGAAAATTAAAAAGATTAGATGCTTTTGTACGATGATACTTTTCAATAACCATGCAATATTTGAAATACTACAATTATCTCTGATGAAGCTAAATATTCATGTCAGAATGGAGGGATCCCAGATGGACAGAAATGTCTCTGTACGGAGAACTACGAAGGACTCCATTGTGAACACGTAAAAGATACCATCAAAGTTGGTAAGTTAACTTTTAACACTAATTTGACTTTGTGATGTTATTGCTTTGTGTTTGCTCCACTTTCCTCAATAACCTTACCTAACAACATTTATCTCAACCTTCACAGTATCGACCATCAACTGGAGAGAAATATTTCAGATTTTTATTGCCAAGTGTGTGAAAATATGCCTCCTGATTTTGACCCTGAACATTCTGGCTCTAATTTGAAAATTATGCCCCTTCGTATACCAATTGCCCCAGTACAGAAGATAGTTTCTCTATCGATTCTCTAAAATTTTTCTGACATTCAAAACACACAGTCAGATCATTCTTTAATTGTCTATACTCCAAAGAACACAAGCTAAGGTGGTGAAACCAGACCCATCATTTAAATTGCAAAATTCAATATCACTCTGAGGAATTTGCATTGCATTCCCACCAAGATTTTCTGCTGTACAACAACCTAGGATTAATAACAGTACACTAGATAGGGTCAAACTCAAATTTCAAACAAATTGAGCTGCAACCTGCCTAGTTTGTATTCCAGCTGCCTATGCCCACAGCCTTCTTAGTCATAGAGTCAGAGATTTACCACAAGGAAAGGGGCCCTTCAGTCCATTGTTTCTGCCCTAGTTATTAAGCACTTATCTAAATCTAACTCATTTAATACCACTTGACCCACAGCCTAAGCTATTATGCATCTTTCCTATAGTGTAGCAATTGGAACTGCAAATAGCACTCCAGCTCTAGCCTAACTAACATTATATGCCGCTCCATTATAATCTCTTTGCTCTGTATTCAGAGCCACAACTAATAAAGGCAAATATCCCATATGCTTTCTTAACTACCTTGTTCACCTGCTCTGTTGCATTCAAGGGTATATAGACTTGCAGGAGAGGTCCCTGATCTGCTG
Source organism: Stegostoma tigrinum (assembly GCF_030684315.1). NCBI lineage: Eukaryota > Metazoa > Chordata > Chondrichthyes > Orectolobiformes > Stegostomatidae > Stegostoma > Stegostoma tigrinum. Next base: position 3,202,249 of record NC_081398.1, read on the forward strand.
TACCATTTAGCATCTGAAAAATTGTTTTGTATGCCCTTTCCTTGATAGCCCTCCTAAAATGCATCACCTCACACAGTTTAGGATTAAATTCTATTTGCCACTGTTGTGACCATCTGACCAGCCCAATTATATTTCCCTAAGTCTGTCCTCCTTGTTAGTGACTGTGCCACCAACTTTTACGTCGTCTGCAGACCTAACGATCAAGCCTCCCACATTCATGTCTACATCATTAATGTCCACAACAAAAGCAAAGGACCTAGCACTGGCTTCTGAGGTATGCCATTTAACACGCTTGCAGTCACCAAAACAACATTCAACCATCACCCTCTACTGCCTATCATGAAGCAGATTTTGGATCCAATTGCCAAAATGTCCTGGATCCCAAGGGCTCTTACCTTCTTGACAAGTCTCCCAAGTGAGACTTTACCAAAGTCCTTGAAGACTATATCCACTGCATTACCCTCATCTACACATCTAGTGACATTCACAATAAACTCAATCAAATCTGTCAGATACGATTTTCCCCTGACAAAGCCACGCTGACTTTCCATGATTAATCCTTGCTTCTCCACGTATAGATTGTGTCTCTCAGGATATTTTCCAATAGTTTCCCTGCCACTGATGGCAGACACCCTAGCCTTTAGTTCCCTTGTTTATCCCGACCATCCTTCCTGAATATTATCACAATAGCTCTCCTCCAATCCTCTGGCACCTCTCTTCTGGAGTAGGACCAAAAATTCCAGAGAATCCTGGATATCATTGATTGTACAGGATTGGACAAAGATAAACAAGATTTGCTAGATATCTGGGGCTCAGAAAACCATAGGCCTCAGAGATACATAGAAAGTGCAGGGGGTAACTTAAAGAAATTAGGGAAGTGCTGGGAAAAAGAAAGGAAAATCCAAAGGCATTTCTAAGTATATTAAGGGCAAGAGAAAAATCAAGGAAAGAACAGGACCCATCAGAGTCCTAAGTGGTACTCTGTATGTGTAGCGGTAGACGTAGGTGGGGTTTCAAAGGAATACTTTATATCTTCATTTGTGATAGAGAAGAATGATGCAGGTACAGAAATCAGATAAGAGGATGGTGATATACTGGAACAACTTATAATTAAGAGGGAGGAGTATTAATGGTTTTAGTGAGTTTAAAATTGGACAAGACCCCAGGTCCAGATAAGATGTATCCAAGGCTGCTGTGAGACACAAGAATGGAAACTGCAAGGATATTAACATCAACACTCCTAGGATCATGGCGGCCCCTTTTTCATTTTTAAAGTTCTACCAAATGGCCTCAATTGAGAAGCCCTTTTAAGATATCATACCTCCTTGTTGCAGTAATTGACTCCTTGATCGATATCACAAAATCTCCTCCTCTTTCACATCTCTCACTGTCTTTCCTGAAAATTCTATTTAGCAGAATATTGAGCTGCCAATCCTGTGCCTCCCTCGTCAATGCCTCTGTGATGGTACGGTGTCATAACCCCACATCTTAATCAGCACCCTCAATTCACAAAACTCCTTTTATTAAACGCCATCCAACCTTGCCTAGCTCCCTTGTTTCTTAATTTGATTATATACACTCTGCTGCCAAACTGTCATGAATCTTCCACGACTGTACCTCCACTGTGTCACATTTCCCTGTCAAATCAGTTTAAACACGCATCAACATCACTAGCAAACCCTCTAGTGAGGATGTTGGACACTTTGCAGTTCAAGTTTAACCCATCAGACTTGTACAGGTCCCACCTTGCCCAGACGTAGACTCAATGATCCAGGAATCTAAAGCCCTCCCTCCTGCACCAACTTTTCAACCATAAATTCATCCATTCTATCCACTTATTCAGTACCACATTGCACTTGGGAGTGATCCAGGGATTATAACCTGTGAGGTCCTGCCTTTCAAACTGATGCCTAATTTACTAAAGTCTTTTTGCAGAACCTCATCCCTCTTTGGAACTATGCTATTTGTTCTAATGCGAACCTTAACTCTGACCATTCACCACTGCACACCATCCCCAACCACCCCCCCCCCTCCCCACCATCAGAATGCTCTGCAGTTGTTCGTGACACCTTTAACCTGGGGAGGCAAAACACCATGCTGGAATCACAACTATGAACAGAGAACTATCTGTCTGTACATTCCACAAGTGAGTCTCCCATCACCAAAGCTCTTCCTCTCTGTTTGTTCCCTCCTTGTGCAACTGAGCTTTGAGTGCACTCTCCAGAAGAAGTACCAACATGGAAAAACTGTCTTCAAGTGAGATGCACTCTGGGGATGACTGCCTGCTTCTTTAAAAAACAAAGATCTGTGGATGCTGGAGATCTGAAACAAAAATAGCAAGTGCTGGAGAAACATGAAATGTCTGGCAGTAGCATGTAGAAAAGAAAAACATTTGTAATGTCTGATTTATTTTTAGAAGTTTTATCCTTCGTTGTTTCCTGAGTCCTGCTGTTGTCTGCTCCCTAATCTGCGTCACAGTGATGCTGGCTGCTGCACATCCCTCTCACAATTCTTCTTCAGGTTCTCTCCTCTTCCTGGGGTTGGGTGCACTGTCACTTTTACTGAAAGCAGCACTTTTGTAAGGAGGTTTTATTGCTTACTGAAGAATGATACTCATGGTAAGGTTCCAATCTTTCCCATGGTGATTGTCAATGAGCCCACTTTGTCAGGTGTGTGCCCTGTATTTGTCACACGTCTTGTTCGGACCATCTTCATCTTCCATTCTTTCAGATTTGATGCGGTTAGAGGGCCGACATTCCCTATCTATAGCATATTTACAAAAAATTTTAATTTTCAACTAGGTATCCAATTCTCAAAGCAACTATGTAATCCATTTCCATCCTCCAACTCATCAATGTATTCCAAACCATTATAACTCACTGTGTGAACCTATCGCCCTCTGATGTAAGATTTTGCCTGAGGAATGATTGATGAAACACTGTTTCCATGTTTTACAGACGCTGTTGAAGCCTCTGTCAATGTTTCTGTCAGAATAACAAGTCAAAAATTTACAGAAGAATTGAACAACACCACATCACCTGTGTACAAAAAATTTGAGAGTAACTTCAAAGAACAGGTTGGTGCGCAGGACTGCAAATTTTACTCCAACAGTTCAAAATTACTACTTTGCTTTCACATTCATTGCCCTATAGATACAATCTCATTGAAATTCTGTTTACAGCCAGTTCTGCATAGATTATTCATATTACAGAGCATTTGTCTCTATTGAATTTGTTTTTCAATAAAATTTACTACTTCAATGTTTCTCTGTCTAAAATGACATTTTTGAAATTATCCATCTGTCCATAAGCTTTTCTAAATCTTCTTGCTATCAGCTTTCATTCACTTTCCTGATTTTCTACTAATTTTCTACGATTATACGCATTTGTACCTTGCTGAAAATAACTCCTACTCAACAATAAACGACTTATCCTTCTTTTCTAGTCATTTCTCCACTAATGCAGGTCTGATTGCTTCAATATTCCTGGCCCAAACTTGCTTGAACTCTCTTATCTGGCTTTCTGAAAATCGACAGATACAATATCCAACCCATGCCTTTATTCATGCAATGTTATTTCTTGAAAATAAAATTATTCAGGAACAGTTATGTAGATCAGGCCAAATCTAATGTGTTCACCACAACGATTTTCTCCTCTCCGATGGCCAAATCCAATATGGACTTGAAATTAATTTGGAATTGCCATGATGAGCACCTTTCCAGAGCATTAGTCTTAAGTTTGTTCTCTTTCAGTTCTTTGGCATAATTCCAGTCTCCAAATTTTGAATGTCGTCAACATTGAAGATTTGAGCAGAGATTGGAGGGTGTGGGGTGGAGGGGACAGACCATTGTACTAAAGAGATTAACTTAGTTAATCAGTTTTTTTAAATTAAATTAAAAGTACATTTACAATCACAATCTTCTTTCATGTTTTCTCTTTTCAAGATGGACATAATTTATGAAGGTATAGAGGGATACGCAGGAGTGAAGATTACAAGCATAAGGTAATACTTGCTCAGCTTGTAGCTCACTAGGCTGCTTCAAAATACTCCTTACCATTGTACATTGTCATAACTGGTCTCAGGAAAGGAAAGGGCTGGTATTTTCTTGAATCTTCACTTCCTCAGGCAGAATCTTGTTTTGTCATCGGGGATCTGACCTGCCAGCTGTGAGCACGTGGGAGACTTGTGCTGCCTGTTTTCAGGAAGGCCCACTGAATCACAGGCTAATCAAAGCCAGTGACTAGCCTTCCTCTGATTTAAGAACCCAGGACTGAGTCTCTATCAAGCATAATGTGGACCGAACCTACTGGAGAGAAGTGTACGGGATGTAGACAGCAGGGGTAGGAGTTATGTCTCAGTAGGTCTCCCCCTCTCCGATGTCCAGTACCTTCATCTGGCACTAAATTCCGAAATCAAGGTAGTTTCTCCCAAATTTGAGAAGCTGAGCCACACAGTTTAGCTGACAAGTACTCTGCTTGGTGACTAGCTCACCTATCGCTATCTTTATACCAGTAGCCATAGGATAGAAGCATAGAAAATAGGAGCAAGAGTAGGACATTCAGCTCTTAAAGCCTGCTTTGTCATTCGATATGATCATGGCTGACTAACCAGTTCAGTATCCTGTTTCCACTTGCTCCCAATACCCTTTGATCCCTTTAGTGCTAAGAACTATATGTAACTCCTCTTGAAAACATTCAATAATTTGGCCTCAACTGCTTTCTGTAGCAGAGAATTCCACAGGTTCGCCACTCTCTGGATGAATAAATTTTTCCTCATCTCTGTTCAAAATGACCTATCCCATATGCTGTAATCCCTGGTTCTTGAATTCATCAAGAACATCCTACTTGCATTTATCTCGTCTAGTCCAGTCAGAATTTTATATGTTTCCATGAGATCCTCCTTCATTCTTCTGAGCTCGTGGAAGTATAATGCTAACCAATCTCGTCTGTCTTCATACGTCAGTCCTGCCATCCTAGAATTCAGTCTGTTGTTATTCTGCTCCATTGCCAGAGCATCCTTCCTCAGATAAGGACACCAAAACTGCATACAATACTCAGATAAGGACACCAAAACTGCATACAATACTCCAGATGTGATCTCATCAAGGCTCTGTACCACTGTAGCAAGGCAGTCCTGCACCTGTACTTGAGTTCTATCAGCATGAAGGAAACACAACATTTGCCTTCTTCACTGTCTACTGACATTCTGTATCATGGGATCTTCAGGCAAGACAGAGTAAAAGGGGAAGTCGCATTATATTATTAATGAAGATATCAGTTATGGCAGTAAGGAGGGAGGAAATGAATTATATGTCCTTAATAGGGAATAGAGGAGCAAATATGGAGACAATTCACTGGAGTGTGCAATGATAATAATAATAATAATAATAATAATAATAGGCTAACTTTAATCAGGATTTCAACCTCCCCAAATTAATTGGGACAATCATAGTATCAGGAGTTAGAGGGGACGGATTTCTTGAAATAGATTCAGGTGAGCTTTACACGTCAACACATGTTGTATAGAGAGATCTCGGGGTTCAAGTCCAGAGCTATCTGAAAGTGGCCATGCAAGTAGACAGGGTGGTAAAGATGGCATATGACATGCTTGCCTTTATTGGCTGGGGAATTGAGTACAAGTGTCGGGATGTCATGTTGCATATTCATGAGACTTTGGGTAGGCCACACTTAAGGGCATTGTGTTCACTTCTGGTTGCCACGTTATTGGAAGGATGTGGAGGCTTTGGAGACAGTGAAGAATATGTTTATAAGGATGCTGCCTGGATTAGAGAATATGGGCTATCAGGAGAGGCTAGAAAATCTTGGGTTGTTGTCTCCAGAGTGGCAGAGGCTGAGGGGTGACTTGATAGAAGTCTATAAAATTCTGAGATGCATAGATAGAAATGATGGTCAGAATCTGTTTTTCCAACAGTTACAATGTCTCATAATTGGGGCTGCTTTTGGGGTGAGAGAGGGAAAATCCAAAGGAGGTGTGAGGGGCAGGGGTTTTTTTTACACATGAATGGCAGAACATGAAGTTCACAGGAACAGAGAGATCTTGGGATGGTTGTCTACAAATCCCTGAAGGCAGCAGGACAGTTAATATAGGGTACTTAAGAAGGCATATGGGATGCTTGTCTTTACTGTGATATACATTATACAAGCAGGGAGGTCAGGTTGGAGCTGGAAAAGTTTTGGTTCGGCCACAACTGGATTACTGAGTGTTGTTCCTTTCTCCACACAGTATGGTACACTCCTGTGAGGGTTTGCATTATCTTTGTGCCTCACAGGTGCCTATTTTAAGCACACCTGTGATTACTTTTGCTTCACAGGGATGACTATCTTTAAATCTGTGAGGACTGATGACATGGTGGACATGGCGAATGACCAGCATTTACACACCACAGAATTGTACACTGCATACATTTTACTTGCACAATTTATGATTGAAAATTAGTTGAAGCTAACCACTGCAAGTGCCTGATTGATGCAATTACCCCCTTAAAGGGCCTCCCATTGCCCACGAATTAATCTCACATTTTTGGCCAGGAAATGTGTTGACTCTGCCGAATGAGGATCATATTTATTTTCCATTTGACAGTTCAGCTGATGATAGATCAGACACCTGACTGTTCTTGCTTCCCAGAGCAAGATGACTGACCTGATCACCCCAAGCAGACATCTGACAGCACCCAAACACTGGACTGTCAGCCATTGCAACCCTTGGCTGACTGTACCTGGATTCCCTTACAGGCAGCAGACAGCACCCACCCCCTCCCTCACCTCCCAGTTTGACTGAGGACTACTCCGCTTCAAATTTGAGACATGGTCACTTGGTTGGCGCATGTGCAGTTTCTTTGCAGTGTAGGATACTGGAATATTCTGTAGGTGTGAGATTGACCTAACACAGTGCCACACAGAAACATGTCCAATTCTTTGACTGATGACTGATGATTGCCAACAATCATGAAACATTGTCTGGCCTGTGTCTACATTCAACAGCAAGTCGTGGTTGAAGTACTGTGAACATTTAAAGTGTAGCTGAGGGCAAAAAGTACAGAATGGCAAAAGCAAGGCAAAGCAAGGTTCTGGTAATCCAGACAAGCTCAAAGTGAGTGAACACTAATGGAGAAAGTGAACAGACCAGAGATGCAGCCTCTTCAAATCAATAAGTTAGATGCCTATCTCTCAGTGCAAAATATCTTTGCAGCACTATTTCAATTATAGTTGTTGGTGCGCTCCAAAGCAAAGCTTGGCAATGCAGAGCAAACTGGAAGTGGTTCAGAGATGTGTCTTGAGGTTATGATGAGGTTGGTAAGTGTCAAGTGCCAATGTCTGTGGATGTGCGATGTGTGCAATAACTGCTCATGGACCGTGCCTTGAGATGTTGTCCGAGCTAGAGATCCAGAGGTGCAAGCAAGAAGCTGGAGATGCATGGTAGCTGCTCTGATTTTCATTTGGGAATTTTCAGCATCTAGTTTCTATGTAGAAGTTTAGAAAATAGAAGATGGTTGTCAATGAGGTGAAATGAATCAGTAATGAGGATGGTAATGAGCGTTAGACCCAGTTAATAGGCCTCTGCCCACTGATGAGTGAGAATCTCATCTCGACATCATGGATATGGTTGTAGAATGTGATTTTCACAAAATTCTCTCCGTTGCCCACATCTTTCAAGGTATGGAAATTCTATCCAAAGATTTTGCAAAAGGATTCAGATAAATTAAGCAAATTGGGTATAATTTGGCAGATTATAATAATGGAAAATATGAACTTGTCCACTTTGGCATCAGGATACAGAATCAACATATTATCTAAATCAAGAAAGGTAGCAAAACCCTGAGAAATAGAGGGATCACAAGAACTTAGTATGTGAGTGTATAAAATGTTTAGGAAAGTAAATGAAATATTACTTATTGCAAGAGGAATATGAAAGAAGGCATTTTTGCAACAGTTATATGGGGCAATGGTGAAGCCACATCATGAGTGCTGATTACAGTTTTGGTCTCTTTATTTAGGAAAGGATATAAATGCATAAGGAGTGGTTCAGAGAAGGTACACTCAACGAATACCTGGGATGGAAATTATCCTATGAGGGAAGTTCGGACAGGCTGGGCTTGTATTCATTGGAGTTTGGAAGAATGACGGGTGATCTATTGGGCATCTTAACAGAGTGGAAGCTGAAAGAACATTTACCATTGTAGTAGGGACTGGAATTACCGAAAAATAAGGATTCTCCCATTTAAGATAGCAATGAGGAGGAAATATTTTTCGCGGCAGGCTACAATTAGGAAGTCATGAGTCTTTAACATGCTCTCTCCCAGCCTATAGTGGAAGTATCATAAATAGATTTTTGACTATCAAGGGAATCGGTTTTTACTGAGGCTAGAATGTGATGTTGAGGCCACTAATTGTATCAGCCATGATCATATTGAATGGCAAAGGAGGTTAATAGGGCCAAATGGCATACACCTGCTTCAAATTCCTATGTTTGTATGTTTCCGTGCAGTACTGAAGGAGAACTGATGGAGTTATTAACCGCAGGTTGCAGCTCCTTTTGACAGTCTCATGCTATGACTGACAGAGCCTAATCGTAACCAACATTCCTCTACTTAGACATCAAAAGCAAGGCCTTTGAAAATGCTTTCTCACATTGCACTTCCAGATATTTGCAGAGAATGTATAGTACATGTTTGAGACAGAGTAAAGATTGTTCTACATAGCTCAAATGGTCGCGACCACACTTTTCATTGTACACAGGTCAGATAGAATTTCATTGAGTTTAATGTGCCTTCCTCTTTGCTTCATAGAAATGGCAGCATCATCGTTGATCATGACGTCATCATCAATTCGACCAATTCAGCAGAGTTTACTCCAGACTATCTCTCTGACACAGTTAAACAGCTTAAAGACAAACTTGAAGAAATACGGTGCAACAATACAGCTGAAGGTAGGGGTCAAACCTGAAACCCCAAAGTGTATAAGATAATGCTCTTTAAATCAGTTGTATAATCAGTTGATAGCACAAAAGGGTGTTACAATTTCTAAATGCTGTTGAACCTGTTCGGTGTAAACAGAGAGAAGTGAAACCTTCACTTCCCAAATCAAGAGTCTTCAGCTTCAACATATGCAGCAGAATGTGTTCTGCCAGGTGATTTTTAACACCATGTTGACAACCAAGGTTCAAACCATTGTTTAACAATATACAAGGCTGCTGTTATACATCAGACCTGCTTTGGAAACGCTTAAAGTGACAGTGCAGAGGAGATTGTATCCTGTATCTAACTTAGTGCTGTACCTTGTATGTTTGATGGGGCAATGTAGAGGAAGATTCATTGGTATCTAACACAAATTGTATCTATACATAAGGTCTAGGAGGATGGGAACTGATGAAGCCCTTGAAGGATATACAGAAAGGAGGAAAGGGCTTAAACAAGGAATGAGAAGGGCTAAAAGGGTTCGTGAAAAGTCGTTAGCAAACAGGATCAAGGAGAATCCCAAGGCTATTTATCCATATGTAAACAGCAAAAGGGTAGCCAAGTAAGAGGTTGGTCCACTCAAGGGCAAAGGTCGGAATCCAAGTGTGAAGCCCGAAGAGGTAGGTGAGGTCCTAAATGAATACCTTGTGTCAGTATTCATACAGAAGGAGTTCGTCGAGGATGATCTCGGAGAAGGGAGTGTTGAATATCTAAGCCAACTTGCTATTGAAAAGGAAGAAGTATTGAGCATCTTAAAAAGCATTAAGGCAGATAAGCCCCTGGGTCCTGATGGGATCTATCACAAAACATCAAGGAAGGCAAGAGAACAAATACCTGGAGCATTGACAGACATCCTGGTAACAGGTCAGGTTCCAAAGAACTGGAGAATGACCAGAGTTGTCCCATTGTTTAAGAAGGATAGCAGGGATAATCCTGGAAATTACAGGCCTGTAAGCCTCACATCAGTGAGAGGGAAATTACTATAAAAGATTCTAGGAAACAAGATCTATCTGCATTCAGAAGCAAATGGACTTATTAGTGAGAGACAGCATGATTTTGTGTGTGGCAGGTCATGCCTCATTAACTTATAGAACATAGAACAGTACAGCACAGTACAGGCCCTTCGGCCCACGATTTTGTGCCAACCTATTATCCCACTAAGATCAATCTACCCTGCATACCCTACATTTTACCATCCTCCATGTGCCTATCCAAGAGTCGTTTAAAAGTCTCTAAAGTATCTGACTCCACTGCCACTGCCGGCAGCACATTCCACACGCCCACCACTCCCTGTGTGAAGAACCTAGCTTTGACATCTGTCCTATGTCTTCCTCCAATCACCTTAAAATTGTGCCTCTCGTAATAGTCATTTCCGCCCTGGGAAAAAGTTTATAAATTGATCCAGTCTTTTGAGGAGGTGACAAAGATGATGGAGAACGGAAAATTGGTTGATGTTCTCGTGACCTGCAGCATGCTTGGCTTCATTGGAAGGGGCAATGATGAGAAAGATAGGCAAGTTATGCTGCAGCTTTACAGAATTCTGGTTCGGCCACACGAGGAATGTTACGTACAGTTCTAGTCACCGCAATAACAGAAGGATGTGGATGCTTTGGAGAAGGTACAGAAAACATTTACCATGATGTTGCCTGGTATGGAAGATTTTAGGTGATTACCTATGCAGAGCTAAACATGAAAATATTTGTTGGGACAATGTAAAGGAAACCTATACCTCTAACCCAATTCTGTGTTCTGTGAGGGTCTGAAGGCACGGTGTAGAGTACATTTCTGTATTAATGTACTAATGCTAATATACTTTCTACACCAAAATCAGGCTGCTCTTGGTCCAGCAGAATTTGAGTATGAACAACCCTCTGATATTTTGTAACGACAAGTGATTCACATAATCCTGTCTTTTAATCTGCAGGTAATTGCAGTGGATTGGTATTTGACACTGGCCATATAAATGTTGCAGAACCAGTTATAACTGGTAAGAGATGCATTTGTGGTACTTCCTGTTGCAATATTGGTGATGTGTTCCTAAAAAAAACCTGTTGGGAATATAATATATTTTAATACTTCTGACACTTTAAAGAAACTGTTTCCATTGGGGTTTGGGAATGTAGGTAATGCAGATATAAATCAATTGATAGTAGGAGCTCAGGGAAGAGAATCTGAATGTATTTTCTGCTTTGAGTTTGGAATGCTTTTCCAAAGTAAGGAAGCAGACTTGTTCAATGATAACATTTGGAATAAATTAAATGAATTTATGACAGAAGAAAATGAAACACAAAGAGCTGGGCAATGGGACTGATCAAAAATCACTTCTCAAGGCACAATGGGCTGACTAACCTCCTTCCATGGTGTCAGTTTCCATGATTTTAAATGTTAGGATCAATAGAGATCATAGTCCTGCACAATTTGGAAAACAGTCACCTGGGAGTAATTTTCCTATGGGAGGGCCTTTAGCTGCTGTAAGAAGAACACTCACCACAATCCTTTATGGTATAAGATCCAACGCATGGATTTGCTGCCACCATCCTTGTAGCAATTGTAACAAGATCAGCCAGGTGGACCTCACAGAATATGAGTTCCCTGACTGGGGCCATTAACCCAGTTCAATCAGGGAGCCCTGGCTGACAGATATAAACAGGAGTGTTCAGTCTGAGAGCTGGCACTGGGGAAGCCCGACCAGTGTCAAGTATTATGTGCATTTAAATTAAGGGTGACATGATGATGGGAGTGGAGTTATTTCAGTGGCAACAAGAGAAAACAAACAGGTTCCTGAAGAAATTCGCTTACAACAGACATCTTTGAATTTGGGGGGTGGGGGGTGGAATATGCATTTCCGGCATCATGATGTATTTAGGAAGCTTGAAGCTTGACTCATTCAATCCTGCCAGGGCCAGTATATGGAAGTAATGCATTATTTTTTTCAGCTAAATAACACTGGGGTAGATGAAAAGCAACTGACAGCTTTTGGACCTGCACCTTTTTCAGTTATTAAGAGCCTCATGTTTCCAGGGGCACCAGATACTAAAACCTTTCAAGAGTTGATGGATTTAGTTGAGAAATATTATGATCCCAAGCTTCCTCTAATTCTGAGACACAATCCATTTTACTCGACGGATCAAGAACCAGGGAATCCGTGTCAGAATTTTTGACTTTGTTAAGAAGACTGGCAGAGGCATCTGCGACTTTGGTTTAACTCTTAATGAGATGCCGAGAGACCTTTTGGTATTTGGGATTAATGATCTAACCATGCAAATCCACCTAATAGCTGAAGCCTGACTGGACTTCAAACATGCACTGCAATTGGCTTTGTCATTAGAAAATGCAGCAAGTAGAGGATATGAGTTACAGGGTATCCCATTGGTAGTGGGCATCTTTTCCAGCTGATTGAGCTTGGCAGACGCCACTTGAGTGAAGGCAATTGCATAGCCTAAATCAGGACGTATCCTGAACAGAGAAATTTTAGATCAGCCCAGAGCAAAACCCCAAAACAAAGCAAAGTCTTGGACAAACAGTTAATATTTTCTAATGGATTCGGGCTGGCAACCCATTACAGTTGCTAATGGAATGTGGACTCAAGACAACAAACAGAGGTCCACTCGGCCTAAATTCAGTAAGAGAACTCATAGACCAGTATTGAAGAGAGTGCACACCCTGGAAAACCCACCTACATCTTGTTTGGAACAGCTAAATTGCTTAGCAACTTCCAAATCTGAATCAATCAAAATAAACTGCCCAATGGAGGTTGATACTGGTGCAGCTGTATCGGTGATTACACAATCAGTCTTTGACAAAGCTCACTCTGGATTCCAACCCTCAAGTTTGTATTAAGACCTTGGCTAGACTGAAAATATTTTTTAAGAAATAGTTTTATGGTACAACTTTGATTTCAGTCTCTTATCAGTCACTGATTGCAATAAAACCTCGGGCCCAAGCCTGAGGGGGCAGAATTGGTTGAGAAAGATTTACTTTGATTGGCTCAACATTTTTTGACTAGAAAATGGCTGCCTGAGTGAAGTCCTAATTAAATACCCAGAAGATTTTCAGGAAGGTCTAGGGACTATCAAAGAAGCCAAGGCCACCTTGAACGTTGACCAGGAAGCAATTCCACAATTCGGTCAGGCCCACCCAAAAGCAGAGACAGAAATCAGGAGGTTGGAAGTGAAAGAATCATCAAACAAGTACAGTTTGTGGAATGGGCAATGCCATTCACGCCAATTGTGAAGACCAATGGCTCAGTCCACCTTTGTGGCATTTTTGAACAAGCAGTAAACCGCTTCTTGCATCTAGATCATACCCAATCCCCCAAGAAAACTTAAATGTAAAACTGGCAGGGGGCTGTACTTCTTAAAGCTGGACATGACCAGACAGAATACAGGAAAGCAACTGGGTGGGGTTTTGAGCATGGTGAAAACCACAATCTCTCCAACAACGTCAACAAAACAAAGGAGTTGGTTGTTGATTTCAGGAAACAAAGTACAGTGCCCTATTTGTGTCATTGGTGCCACTTGGAGTATCATCAGCCTGTGTCATTTTTCAATGGATGATGGAAGACACTTTATAAGGTCTATCCCATGTTATTGTTTATCTGGGATGATGTGCTAATAACAGGGAAGACCAATAAAGAGCACTGAAAGAACTTGAATACAGTACTTAGATGTTACTCCAAGATAGGCATGCACCTTAGAAGGGAAATCTGTGTGTTCCAGGCACTTCAAGTGACCTACTTGTGCTAGAGTGGACAAGACTGGGGTACACCCATTGGTCAATAAGGTGAGAGTGATCAAAGGTACCCAAACTCCCATATCAGTACAGCAGCTTAGATCTTTCCTCTGATTGGAGGATTATTACAGAGAGTTCATACATTAGCTGGCCTCCATTCTGGTATGCTTACCTCTGCTATTGAAAAGGAATCGGTCTTGGAAATGGTCTCATAGCCAAAACATAGCTTTTGGAGAAATGAAGAAGCAGTTAACACAGTCCAAGGTGATGGAACACCACGATCCTGAGCGAGATGTGCTGAAATGCAATGCCCCCACATACAGTTTCAGGGTAGTGTTGCCTCAAAGATGGCCCAATGGAGAGGAGCGCCGAATAGCATATGCATTTAGAAAGGAGAAGAACATGCCTCCATTGACATCAACGGAACTGAGGTTGAGAGCATGAAGAGCATCAAATTCCTCAGTGATGATAACTGACAACCTGTCCTGGACTTCCCATGTAGATGCAACAGTCAAGAAGGCACAACAATGCCTCTTCTTCCTCAGGTATCTCAGGAATTTTGACATGTCCATAAGGTTCTGCATCAACTTCTACAGATGCACCATTGAAACCATTTCATTTGGGTACAGAACAGATTGGTATGGTAACTGCTCTGCCCAGGACCAAAAGAAAGTACAGAAGGTGGTGCCCACAGCCCAGACCTTCATGGAAGCCAATCTCCCGTCCATGAATTCCTTATACATGGCTCGGTGCCACAGAAAGGCCGCCCACATCATGAAAGACCCATCACACCCTGGTAATTATCTCTTATAACCTCTTCCATCAGTCAGATGATACAGAAGCTTGAACATATGCACCAGCAGGTTCAGGGCCAATTTCTTCACGGCCATTATCAGAGTGATGAGTGAACTGTCCAGCCTCAAATAACGCCGATCTTGCCAACTTTGATCTCACCTAGCGCATGCCCTGTGCGATATAACCTGTATACCTCTGTCTAAAACTTTTTGATCTGTACATCCTTTGCTTACTATGATCTGTCTATATCATGCGTACACAAAGCTTTTCACTGTTTTTCGGTACATGTGACAATAATCAATCAATCAAAGCTGGTGGTAGTGGGAGAAACAAAAGGGCCATCATTCTGGACCCAAAAACACCACAACACCGTATTTTATTATGGAGAGGAAGAGTGATTGTTCCAAACAAAGATCGTCACACCTACTTACTGACTGAACTCCATCAAGGTCATCCTGGGATGTCCAAAATGAAGATGTTGGTGAGAAGTTAAGACTGGGGGCTCGGGTAGTGCAGCAGTGCCCAGAATGCCAGCAAGGACAAAAAGCTACCTCCTCCACATTCAAAATGTTCTCAGTATTTCCGGAGAATGAGAGAAAGCTCATGGAATCAATGTCTTTGATCTCTGCAAAAAATTCTGAAAGCCGATCTAATAACTTAATTGTAAGACCTGATTGACCGACTTGTTAGCCAAAGTGAAGGTCTTTCATTGGTCAGCAGCTAACAATAATATGGCCATGTTGACAAGAAACCAAACGTACTATGAGAAATTTGTAATTCTACCCTTTTTAGTTCGGACTTTTCATCAATAACGTTCTTCCCTGTCTCTTCACACATAACTCCTCTGTAGTGCTGTGTTGTCTCATCCTGTCTGCAAATGAATATCTGTTGTGTTTGTGATTAAAGGGGATAGATTTAAGTCAGCACAATAGCTTAGTTGATAACAATTTGCCGCTCATTGTAAGAATACATTTAGCCTTTAACAAATGCTTTAGTATTGAGTTTATTGAAAAGACCTGGTGAAGACCTCTTTTGTTCTACATCACAATAATGAAAAACAAATTGACCATTTTGCTGATTATATAAATATTTATACTTTTGGTATGATTCATGGAGAAGTGGACTTGGATTTTCAGCTTATTCCTCCCTGCAATGTTGTAGCAAAATTAGAAACAGCTCTCAGAGTATCTCTCCAAATGTAAGATTATTAGTATGTTTCAGATACATTTATAAAAGGGCACATTGTTGCAATCAACAGGAGACTGTGCTTCACGGGTTCCTGAGAATTTAAAGGAATATTATGAACTGACTATGACCAACGACGGAGTCATATGTGCTTCAATCTGCAACGAAGAAAGAGATGATTCACTGAAATGTGGAAATGGAAAATGTGGAATGACAAATAAGGGACCCAATTGCTAGTAAGTCCGAGCAATCAATTAAACTTGCTTCACCATTTTTACATACTTTTACTGCCACAATGTAACGCACTTCAGTATCATAATGAAGGAGTGTTAATGCTGTCGTAAGTTCCATTAAATCAAAACTCCGACTGCAGATTTAAAAAGATCCGATTTCTAACAAGGAAATGAGAGCTTTCCTCCCACTGCCCTGTGTCAATATTTCTTCCACAACTAACATCAGTGAACCATATTTTCTGCTCATTACATAAAAACTGTTCTGCTTCCTCACAGAGAACATATTGATCATGTGTTTTCTTAATCAGAATATGCTTCTTTCAGCAAAGTTAATGAAACCCCAAGCATTTCTGTTTTCCATGGGGCATCAGGTTTACAACACCCACCTTCAAAAGAACCAGGACAGACAAATCCCTCCTCAACGCACATTTCATCACACCGACCCCTTAAGAACAAATCATTAAATACAAAGATAGCTTCATTTTCAAAATCTTTAGTCTCACACTATTAGTACGCTACATTTTACGTACAAACATTACCCTAATCCTGAAGAATGCAAACATCCAAAACTACAGCCCACCTCTGCTCATTTCTTCTGCCACCAAGCATCTGTCTTCCAACATCAAAGCCATGACACACCTCCGTAATTACGTTCTCTTGGTATGATTTTCAAATTGAATGGCTGTAACAATAAATTCGATCTAAACAATCTGGTATTTTTATCGGAGATAGCAAGAACTGCAGATGCTGGTGTCAGTCAATGCAGTGTGGAGAGGTGACAAAGGAAAGTCAACATTTTGGGCTTACACACTTCAACGGGGCTCTGCTGCCTGCCCTGCTGTTTTCCTCCAGCCCCACACTGTCTTGACTCCGGTATTTTATCCTTTATTTTCAAAACATGTTAATGGGCTATGATCAGTATATACATTTTTATCAGATACATTGCTGGCAGGATAAATGATGAAACACGACAACACCAACATCAAAGGTCTCTTTCTCAATTGTGGAATATTTCTTTTGATGAATATTCTACTTTCTGAAAAAAGACTTTAAATCCTCTCATTGCCTTCTTCACCAATACCTGCATCAATAGCCACCTTGAATGGCTTGGGTAGTTAGGTGTTGCTAACAATGGAGAAGTGGTCAACAGAGCTTTCAGGTTGTCAATTGTCCTCTGACACTCTTCCATCCACTGAAAGTTTCTACACTTCTTCAACATCAGTGAATGGAGCTAATGACAACCACGCAGCTAAAATTCGGTATGAATTTTCCATTAAACCCACTTCGGTGCCAAGTATTTCTGTCTTTGTCAACAATATGGTTTACTCTCCAATAACCTTTTTGTTCACAAGCCAAGGGGCCATCTGTCCATGTCCAATTATATGGCCCAGGAACATGACTTGGGCTTTTGTGAACTTACTCTTAGCCAGGTTATCAAGCCTGCCTCCTGAAATTGATAAATAATTCTGCTCGATGCTGTAAATGTTCCTTCCACATGTAACCAAAAATCACCAGAACAACTATGTAAACCACACAACATGGTAATCCCAAAATGACCTTATTGGTTCGTCTTTGAAATGTGGCTGGTGCATTCTTTGCACTAAATGGCATGACTTGAAATTGGCATGGTCCATTTGGTGTCACAGAATCCAAAATTCCCTTCACAGTTTTGAATAATGGGGCCTGCCAGTATCCTCTGAGTAAGTCCAATTTAGAAATATAAGTTGTTTGTCCCACCTTCTCAATACAGTCTTGTAATTGTGAAATAGGATATGAATTGGATTTTGTAATGGCATTTACTTTGTGTTAGTCCACACATAATCATTGGGTGCCATCTGGTTTTAGCACATGAATATGGGTGAGCTGCATTCACTGCAACTCATTTCAATTATGTTGTCTCTGAAGGTGCTTTCAATTTCTTTTTAAACCTGTGCCAATTTTAGAGGGTTAAGTCCATAAGGATATTGTTTAATTGGAACAGCATTTCCTGTGTCTGCATCATGTATAATCAGTTGTGTATTTCCCAGTGTTTTCCCACGTATCTCTCCACATGATTGTAATAACTTATTGTAATAAGTTATTTTGACTTTCCTCTAGAAGGTAACTCAATAATTTATGCTAATTTTTGGGAACTTCTTCATTATCAAATGTCATTTGAGGAATGTCAAATTCAGTATCATCTGGATTTGGTTCTTCAGTTTGAGTTGTAGCCAGTAATACACTCTCCTATTGCTTTCCTTCCCTTTCAAAATATCGTTTCGCATATTCACATGACACACTCTGTGAGTTCTCCTTCTATCTGCTGTTCTTACTGAATAATTCACCTCACTCAATTTCCTTTTGATTTGATAAGGACCACTAAACCTTGCCTTTAAAGGTTTACCTTCTACTGGAAGTAACACTAACGCTTTACTCCACTATCCAAATTGCAAATTTTTGATTTCATGTCTGCTTCCTGCTGTGCAACTTTCAAACGGTGTCTAAACAACTGACCCACACTATTTCATCCCTGTCTAAAATGTGACACATAGTCCAAATATGTAGTTTCTGAATATTGACTCACCAATTTCTACCTAATTAATTTCAGTGGTCTTCTCACCTCATGTTTGAAAACTAATTTAAATGGACTGAATGAAGTTGATTAATCTGATGTATCCCTAATTGCAAAAAGTACAAATGGAATTTCCTTGATCACGCTTCCACCTGTGAGCCAGCTATATAATCCAGACTCTGGATTATAGGTGCTCAACATGGTTTTAAAGTTTGATGCCACCATACCGATGCTCCCTGTGATTCTGGATGGAATATCCATAACTTCCTTGAATAAGATTGAAATAAAATTTATATCTCTGTGGGTAGTCCATATATAGTAAAAGTGAGTAACTCTTCTACAATCCATTTAGCTGTGATACTGCATAATGGAATGAACCTCTGGAAATCTATCAGACATATTCGTTATGATCAACAAATACTGATTCCCACTTTTTGGTTTAGGGTGAAATCCTATACAATCGATTAATATTAGATTGAAACATCCTCAAATGCTGGAATGGGTATCACAGCTGCAGGTTTTATTGTTGCCTGAGGTTTTCCTATTACCTTATTGTAATAACTTATTACAATAAGTTATTACAATCATATGGAGAGATACGTGGGAAAATTCAGCAAAATTCCACCACATTTTTATGCAGTCCAGGCCATTAAAAATACTTTTGTACTTTGGCTTGAGTTTTCCTTACTCCCAAGTGACCTCCTGTGCCACTCTTGATAACTCCTTTCTGTAACCCAGGAGTAATACAACTTGATGAACTTCTGCCTGTTTTTCATCTGCCTGAATATGTGATGGTCTCTATTTCCTCATCAAGACTTCATTTTTAATATACAAACATTCTGGGATACACTCAAATTCTATTTCTGTGGATGCTTTTCAATACAACTGCTTTATTTTTTCATCTTGTGGCTCAGTGGTTAGCACTGCTGCCTCACAGTGCCAGGGACCCAGGTTCAATTACACTCGTGCAACTTTTTGTGTGGAGTTTGCATGTTCTCCCAACATCTGCGTGGCTTTCCTCAGGGTGTTCTGGTTTCTTTTCACAGTCCAAAGAAGTGCAGGTAAAGTGGATTCGCAATGCTAAATTGCCTGTAGTGTCCAGGGATGTGTAGGCTAGGTGAATTAGCCATGAGAAATGCCAGGTTGTGGAGAGAGGCTCGGAGGGGGTGCTAGGGGGAATGCTCTTCAGAGGGTCAGTGTGGACTTGTTTAGCCATATAGCCTGCTTCCACAGTGTGGCAATTCCAAGGTTCTAATCTATGATGATCTTTCTGTTGTAATATAGCTAAGCCTTCTGAAATAAAAAATCCATTTTGTCCTCACCTGTTCGTGTTCTCTCTCAATCACTTGATCAAAGTTTCTGAACATTGAACTTCAACTTCCTTACCTTTACTCCTTGATTTCTCCTGCTGCCTCAACCTATTGGCTGTCTGACAGAAGGCAGAGAGTTGGGATAAAAGGCTCTTTATCGGAATGGCAACCGGTGACACGTGGGGTCCCGCAGGGTTCAGTGTTGGGGCCACAGCTGTTCACCTTATATATTAGTGATCTGGATGAAGGGACTGGGGACGTTCTGGCGAAGTTTGCCGATGATATGAAGATAGGTGGACAGGCAGGTAGTACTGAGGAGGTGGGGAAGCTGCAGAAAGATTTAGACAGTTTAGGAGTGTGGTCCAGGAAATGGCTGATGAAATTCCTTGTGAGTAAATGTGAGGTTTTGCACATTGGAAAAAAGAATACAGGCATGGGCTATTTTCTAAATGGTGAGAAAATTCGCAAATCAGAAGTGCAAAGGGATCTGGAAGTGTTGGTCCAGGATTCTCTAAAGGTTAACTTGCAGGTAGAATCTGTAATTAAGAAAGCGAATGTAATGTTGTCGTTTATCTCAAGAGGGTTGGAATATAAAAGCAGCGATGTGCTTCTGAGACTTTATAAGGCTCTAGTTAGGCCCCATTTAGAATACTGTGTCCAATTTTGGGCCCCACACCTCAGGAAAGACATACTAGCCCTGGAGCGTGTCCAACAGAGATTCACACAGATGATCCCTGGAATGGTAGATTTAACGTATGATGAATGGCTAAGGATCCTGGGATTGTACTCTAAATTAGAGTTTAAAAGGTTGAGGGAAGATCTCATAGAAACTTACATGATAATGTATGGTTTAGAAGGGGTAGATGCTAGGAAGTTGTTTCCGTTAGGCAGGGAGACTAGGACCCATGGGCACAGCCTTAAAATTAGAGGGGGTAAATTTGAAACTGAAATGAGACGACATTTCTTCAGCCAGAGAGTGGTGGGCTTGTGGAATTCATTGCCGCAGAGTGCAGTGGAGGCCGGGATGTTGGATGCCTTCAAGGCAGAGATCGACAAATTCTTGATCTCAGAAGGAATCAAGGGCTACGGGGAGAGTGCAGGGAAGTGGTGTTGAAATACCCATCAGCCATGATTTAAATGGCGGAGTGGACTTGATGGGCCAAATGGCCTTACTTCCACTCCTATGTCTTACGGTCTTATTGCTTTGTGCCCTTGTTACCACACAGTCAGTAAGTATTCCAGAATATATTTCCTGTAACACCTCAGTTGTCTGATTTTCCACTGGCTTTCCTTCCACAGCAGGCATCATTCCCAGCTGCAATCTAGCTGTTTCATTCTTGAGGATAAACTATATTTCTGGAACCAAGAATTTTCTACTAATCCTATTACTACTTCACCACTTTCACCAGATTCTCTAGCCTCACCTCATATAACTGAACACACTACTCTACTCACTGTGAATTCCACATATTACTATGTTTTCTGGCAATACTCCTTCTGTATTACATATCTCAAAGATTGACTTGTTCCATTATCACCTAAAATTTTAATCTCTTCAGTTACTCCTTTACTGATGGTGCACATCAGTAAACCTCACCCATGCAAGTAAATTCTTTAGAGACCTCCGCACTTTCTTCTCAACAAACTCTGACCAGGCTGGACATCCTTGAAGTGCTTTGTGCTTTCCTTTGCCACTTTCACTAAACCTACTGGCTTATCCTATTTTCCCATATCAGTCTTCCTAGTGCATTTTTTAAAACCAGCAACACTGCGACTTCATGTAGCTTATTTTATTACAGTGAAAACATCTCAAGTTTTTTAACTTCTCTTCAACAACACTATCCTGCCACCCGCAACCCCAACTATGGGTTTTCTTCTTAACATGTGGTAAACAATCTTTGCTATTTTCCATGAAATCTCCTTTACCCTTACCACACAATTTCTCTTTTTGCCAATCTACATCCCTCACAGATTAAGACTGTTGTTCAGAAGACAAACTTTGATTATGAACCAACTCATAATCATCTGCTATTTCAGTTGCTAATCTTGCAGTCTTAAATCTCTGCCCTTCCATGTGAATTCTCAGGAAATGAACTTCTAAACTCTTCCAAGATAACAGTCTAAGAAATTCATACATTTGATCTACTTTCAATGCCCTTATCCACCTGTCAAAGTTGCTTTGTTTAATCATTTCAAACTCTTGTATGCTGAAACAGGCTCCCTCCTTATATTCCTAAAATGCTGTCTGTAGGCTTCTGGCACTACTTCACATGCACTTTAGATAGCTTT
Organism: Stegostoma tigrinum; assembly: GCF_030684315.1. Lineage (NCBI taxonomy): Eukaryota > Metazoa > Chordata > Chondrichthyes > Orectolobiformes > Stegostomatidae > Stegostoma > Stegostoma tigrinum. The sequence continues at coordinate 3,224,317 of NC_081398.1, forward strand.
TTTCACCTCATCATACACCATAGACATCTCCTCTGATAGTGACGCAGGAACTTCACTAGCCCTATTCTTTGAATCAACAATACTGACATGGTCGGTGGTCAGTCCATTTGTTTAGTCACTTTCTCAGATGAACGAAAAAGGCTTCTACATCCTTCCCATTGAACCTAGGCAACACTTGGACAAATTTAAACAGATCCCCACCAGGTCTTTGGCTACACTGGGTTTGCTTTTCATTACTGTTCTCATCACTATTCCCACTTTTCACCTCTACCTCCACAATTTTAACTCAAATTCCACATTACAGTTCTAACTTTCAAGTCCTGATCAGATGTTTCCCGTAACTTTGTGGGAAGCTAGGGAAGAGATTGCTGGGCCCCTTGCTGAGATATCTGTATCATTGTCAGCCATGAGTGATGTTCTGCAAGACTGAGGTTGGCTAATGAAGTAGACTACTTTAAAAAGGCTTCAAAGAAAGCCCAGGGAACTATAGACTGGTAAGCCTTCAATCAGTGGTGGTTAAAATGTTGGAGGGGAATTCTGAGGCACAGGATTTACAAGCATTTGAAAAGACAAAGTCTGATTAGAAAGAGTCAACATGGATTTGTGCATGGGAAATCCTGTCTCACTGACTTAATGTATTTGAAGAGGTGACAAAGAAGATTGATGAAGGCAGATCAGTAGACATTTCAAAGGTTCCACATCGTAGATTGGTTGTAAGGTTAGATTACATGGGCTCCAGGGTGAGCTAGCAAACTGGATACCAAATTGCCTTCAAGGTAAGAGACTGAAGGTGGTGGTACAAGGTTGCCTGTCAGATTAGAGTCTTATGACCAGCAGTGTTCCACAAGGTTTGGTGCTGGGTCTACTGCATTTTGTCATTTATGTAAATGATTCAGATGTGAACATAGGAGGCATTGTTAGTAATTTTGCAACGACACAGAAAGAGGTGGTGTAATGAACAGTGAAGTAAATTATCTCAGAGTACAAACATAACGTTGATCAGCTGTAAATCAGGAACAAAAACAAAGTTGCTGGAAAAGCTTAGCAGGTCTGGCAGCATCTGTGAAGGAAAAAACAGAATTAACGTTTCGGGTCCGGTAACCCTTCCTCACAGGTGTGATCTTATAGAGGTTTATAAAATCGTGAGGACCGTGGATGGGGTGAATAGCCAAGTTCTTTTTCCACTGGCCTAGCCACCAAAAAAGCCATTATTACACAAGGCATGCCCAATTTAAACCAACTGAATGCAATACCTGAAACGAGAACACCGATGCTCACCACTCACTGTCTTTGAGTCCAATAATTTTAAATCCAACATGCCATTAGAGATTTTTATCTACACAAGCTCTCAACTTGTGATGGACCAGACCAAACCCTCTCAAAGATGTCAAGGAGATAGTCCAGATCCCAACTCTTCTGTTATTTAGAGGCACTGTGCTCCAGATGTAATTCAATTTGTCAAACTAATACACTTTAAACAAACCACACTTTGTATTTTAACTGAGGTGAAAGAACTGGCAAAACTGTAACTCTATAGAAATGCTGAAATAAACAATAGATGATTTAACTACTACTCATCAACTGTTCCAATAATAGCAGCATCCCATAAACACACTCTTGCCAAAGGCAAATTCAGCAAAACAGATTTCCTTCACTTGCTGTTTCCTCCAGTCCAGGAGATGGAACACCAACTAAATGAATCTAGCAGCAGAAAGTGCATTCAACATTTTGCAGCAGCAGAAACACAGAGCTTTATCTAGCAGCTTCAACTCCAAAATCCCAACTTTAACAACTGAATGGGGAGGTGATTGTAGATGGAATCTAACAGGTGATGGCATGAAATCTTTAAAAACTGAGTCGTACAAAAAAAGAACTGGAGCCAGTGAAGATCAGCCAAAACAGAGGTGATGTCTGAATGAGAATTTAGGAAATGGGGAATACAATTTTTAAAAAAACTTCAAATTTTCCAAAGATAAGACTTGGAAACACAGGCCATGAGTGTATTAGAGTAGTGTCATCTAGACGCACTAAACGTAAGGATGAAATTTCCAGTAAATGACCCTCAACAAAGGTATATTCACACAATATGACAGTTGAGGTAATAGTTGGTCTTATTGAAGGTGCTGCTATATGGTCCATATCGTATCATGGCATCTAAGATGAAAATGTTCAAGAGAGATGATGCTGGTAAGATAGAGCAGTTTGTCATTAGCTTACATGGGGAAACTGACAATGTGGTTTTTGATGGTATCAACAAGAATAGCTAAATATTTTCATAACCTATTTTGCCTAATCAACCTGTTCAGAGATGTTAGTACACACCTCTAGAATGGTGGCATTTGAACCTGGGGCTCCTGGTTCAGGTGTAGGTGCATTCCTCCTGTGCCACAAGAGGGCCCCACCCACCTCTGGAGCTGCACGCATTATTATTTTGGTGGAAGAAACAAGCCATTAATTGATCATCAATTTGGCTCATTAAAGGCCATATTAAGTGGAAGGGAAAAAAAGCAGGCTGTTGATGTCTTACCAACCCACTGAACCATGGAAGCTGTTTGGGAGTAGAAAAATAAAAATTAGCAAGCACCCATCCACCCTTAGGTTTCCTCCACCTGTAAATATGGCAGGTGGGCATCAGTAATATCCCGCATCTAAGAGTTAAATGGTGTGAATCTCCTGACCTCAGGGCCCTGGTGTGTTGTTAACAACTGAAACAGCAGACAGTAATGATATAATGCCAATAGTCAGTAATGATGAATCTTCCTCTTCTTTTCCCAGCTGCGACACAACTGGCTATTGGTACCTTGGGGATTTCTGTAATTCTCCGATTCACAAAAATGGGTTCATCGGTGGTTTGTCAGCAGCATTGATCCTATTATTTCTGGGCCTCTTGGCTTTTGCTGTCTACACAGTGTGGTTTCAAAGGCACAGAAAACAATACCTCAGACAAAGGTACAGTAAAATATAACCATCAAAAACAATAAGACGCTGGTTCTGTGTCTTTGCATTTCATAGAAATTTAAATAAAATACGACAGATCTTGAGAAAACCAGTGAGGGAGGTTTTAGGCAAGACATGGAGAGGGGACTGTTCGGCATAACTGGAAATGAATTTACTCAGAGGGGAATGTGAGATACCTGCAAAGAGGTATAGTGAAACTGCAGACTGTATTTTCAGAGAGATGCTGAGTAAGACATTGCTGAGAAAATCTGAGTGTGGGCCTTGTCAACAGAATGTGTTTTGTCATTCACTGGCGATCCATTACAGAGGTCCTGGATCCACCTACTGCACTGTCTCAGTGCAGGGACCACGTAGCTATATTGGCTTCCTCAGCCACTACAAGCTCTGGAAGAGCTCAGACAGTGGAAGGATGCTGATCTACATTCAAGTTGGAATGGTGTGTGTCCTGGCAAGGATCTCAAGGATGATAACTGTTCCAATGCCATTGCTGCTCATGTCCTTTTCTTGTGGTGTGCAGCCATTTCCAGTTCTCCCACAGGCCATTCCTGTAACCTCTTGAAGCAAATTGCTAAAATGATGCAATAAATGCAAGTACAACATGTCAACTGATCTGGTAAACTAAGTCCATGCAAAGTGACTCAATTACCTTTGTATTCTAAGTACAATTCTCGCACAACTGTGTTTTTTAACAGAGAGGATGAGCAAAACAAAATTATATCAGAGAAATGGGCAGAAGATGACTTTCAATACTGCAATTTTTCGACAATCACTGTGTATAACAAAGAAGATACCAGTTTTGAAAGTAAGACTGATATTTACTGTACCCTTTAGTTTTATTCAGACATTTTAGTCAGATGTGTATTAGCAATGGAATCGTCAAAGCCACTTCAAATTTGAGCTGTTTCAACACAGGTCTTGACATTGATGTTCCAGTGTGTGATGCTATAAGCTAAACACAGCAGCACAATCGGTGAAGTTACTTCATACACTATTTGAACAAACCATGAATGGATCTCATATTCCTAACTTACATCACACAGTTACAGATCAATCAATGTTGTTCTTGATCTGTGATACTTAACAGTAGCTAACAGTTCAGGCAGTGTAAAGGATCGCATGACAATAAAGAACTGTTTGTTCTTTTGATATCCAATGTTCCTCCCTCAAGAAAAGACCTCACTGCTGTTGTGGGATCGTGTGCCCGTTGACAAGTCATGTTTCCTACATTGCAGTAAACTCAAAGTAAATTTTTTTGAAGTATTTTGGCATACTCATACTCATTTGGCATAAAATGTGCTGTATACATACAAGATCAGTCTTTCCTGAAATAATGACCATTTCATATATTTATAATACAGATTCAATAGGTGAAAGATATTCGTCTGACTTTTCCGTGGTAAATATGAAACCTGAGCTAAACTCCAACTGCAACTTCAAGACTGGGGAGGTTTGTGTTTAAACTATGATTTGGCTAAATAATAGACCAGTTAAACCATAAGTGTTACATTGATGTGTGGCCTCAAATTGACCTCTGTTGCTAATTCTTTGAGAAGAAGATGTACTATTCAGGTCAAGGAAACTTGAGTGAAATTAATAGGCTCTCTCTCTCAGAAAGTCAGGTATAAAAACTTGCGTGAGCAATAATGCATTCAAAACTGTGTCTGAGGTTATCAAACACCCCTTGCCAGTAGATACAATAGCGTAAGGTACAGTCTGCTCCTAAAGTCACAATGGGAAATGGAGTTGAAAACAGGAAATGCGTTCCTTCACAGAATAACAGAAATACTTCAGTGCAGAAGGAGGCCATTTTTAATGGACAGCTAATTAATCTTCCAACGAATTGGCCGATTGGAGGGCAGGACAAAACAGGGCTGTGGCACACGGATGTAATTACATTCTTATTCATAATATTTTTTGTTCTTATTTTAAGTGTCTATTGTCAATTCCTTTGATGGGGCTGTGCTGGTGTTGGACTGGGGGGACAAAATCACCCTACACCAGGTTAAACCGGTCAACACGTTTATTTGAAATCATGAGCTTTTGTAGCGCTACTCCTTCATCAGGTAAAATGGAGGAAGCGCACAGGCACAGAATTTATAGGCCAAGATATAATTCCAAGCTAATTCCAGTGAACTAAGAGTGTCAAAAGATAATGCAAGTGGTGTGAGTGGAGTGTCGACAATGGAATAACAAGTCTTTGCAGGAGACCACAAGTGTCAAACGCTGTGAGTAAAGTGTCAACAGCTGAGTAGCAAGCGAAGGCATGAGCTATAACCCGACTAAGGCAGAGAGATAATTACAAGAAATCAAAAGTAGATGGTGCTAGAGACAAACCAAGTGGCTGCAATAACATGATATCACCCTCGTCATGCAACTTCTACCTACCATGTTATTCAAACTACTTGGCTTATCTCTCGCACCACCTTATTTTTGAGTTTTTGTAATTATCCCTCTGCCTTAATTAATTGGAACATAGGCCACCCTTCACTTTCTGTTCAGCTGTTGACACTTTATTCACACCGTTTGACACTTCTGATCATTTGGTATTCAGTCTGTCGACACTGCACTCACACCATTTGCTCTATCTTTTGGCACTCTTAATTCCCTGGAATTATTGTGCAATTATCTCTCCACCTTTAAATTCTGTACCTGTGAGCTTCCCTCTGCCTGAAAAAGAACAGCATTCCAAAAGTTTATGATTTCAAATAAAGCTGTTGGACTGTAACCTGGTGTTGTGTGACTTCTGACTTTATCAACTCCTTTGTTCACATTTACACTGGGAACAACCCATAAAAATGTCTCAGGCTGTAATAATGCCCTCCTGTAGCACACTGACTAGAACAGTAATTACACTGTGGCAATTTCACGTCGAATTCCCATTTAAAAGTGGATATCTGAACTTGAGCATTGTTTATTTAGAGAAGGCAATAAAATATTTATCTCTTTCTTTTTCAGGTGAAAATCCAGAGGCCACAGATTAATATGGATAACTATACTTCTCATTTATAATGTGCTCATGTTACCATTTCACTGTTGGTATACACATTTCACATGTCATCTTGTGTAAGATTGATAGGAGATTCATTAAGGAGATTGTTGTTCTTCTTGCAACTTCACTGTTGTGTCTTTCATAATTTAAGTAATTAGGAATTTAAATAATGAAGAGATATGGATTCCAGGTTTGCAGCAACATTGTTCCACTGATATGAAGTAAAAATGCAGAAGGACAAGATGAACTAAATTGGGATGAAGATCATCTACTATTGGCCTGTTCACCCAAGTAGTTTGTTTCTGTTCTGGAAAACTCTATATCATTCTCAGTCAACTTTTAAAGGAACACAATTAATGTAAAATTCTACTTTTATGACTATATTCTAACTTTAATATTTTGCTCATATCTTGCGTGTCCACCAATCACATGAAGGTTTAGGTGCACCTACAGTGGAGGAATAATCTTCTCCAAGGCAACCATAAAGGTTCTTTAGAAGTCCTCGTGAACACAAGACTTCAGTTTTGCATTTCTGAAGGTCCATCTTATCAGGTGGGTGGGGATGTCTTGTCCCTTGAATTCATCCACACAAATCCAAAGTGATGTTCAGATGGAGAATCGAAGAGGTATGATACGCTGAGATTCCACAGAACGATGGAGCCTTGTCAATCTCTGGCCACCAGAATGCAGCACTGAATCATGTAAATTATATTGATCAAATTGTTAAGAAGATACTTCTGATTAAGGTTAGAGTTACATTAACTGCAGAGTTTATGCAGTTAATTGTCTGAATATTGTTTCCCAGCTCCTTTTCATGGATGGGTATTGTGGGTTCTCGAACTTGTGAGAATTATTGTGAAGCTGGCAGACTAAAATTACAACGTTCAAACTTAATTCTGTATTTAGCCAGTGTTGTACCTGTTCTGGGAGTGTTGGATGGGACAGGGTACTGAGAGATTTACATCTACTGAGTTCTGTACCTGCCTTGGGAGTACAATGGTACAGTGCAGATGAGCTTTACTCAGTACAACATCACTCACATTGTTGAGCAACATTTCTTAATTAAACAAATGGAACGGAAAATTGCAAAGATGGATTGAAGTTTCAGTAATGCACACTAACGTTCCTGCAATATGCTAATTCAAAGATGTCTTTCAATAAAATATGACCCATGCCAATCGTTTGTGTTATGCAGAGCCTTTGACTCAAGAATAATGTTCCATCAAGCTACATTATAAGATCTGAGTAACATTCCATCATACTACAACACAAGGTTTGGTGATTAACAATCAGCTGAAGACTGTGCCTAGTCATGAGGTTTCCAGTGAAAAATAAGGCAAAACAAAATGGAGAAGCAAGATGGGAAATTCTTTCAAGATGAGATGAAATAATAACTGAAAATCTAATATTCTAAGTTAGGTACACGAACATATTACTAGACGGTCCTTTTTTGTCTGGTATTGTTTGCTGGATGAACATTCATTAAGAAACAAGGGGCAGTTCCACAATCTTAAGGCTTGGTGAGTGTTCTTGCATACCTTACCAAATGCATCACTTTAATTGCCAACCACATCCCCATGACATCTCTCCTGTTCGATCCTGGACGCATCTTATCGTCATAAAACATCTTGCCATTCACTAGATATTCTGATATTCACCGGCATTTCTTGCAGCTGCACCAACCTTGAAAGCTTGTTGCACACACAGACTGGCATTGTCAGTCTGAAGCTGCCCTGCATAGTTCCCCACGTTTGCCCCAGACATGACAGTCACAAAGAAATTGGCACCCTGCTTAGCTGCAGGTTCCTGCTGGATAGATTGATGAAACACAGGACTTCCTTTTCTCCAAGGACCAGAATTAGAGCCATAATAACAGATCATTGCCATCTGAGCTAGTTGTCTCAGCTATTGGAAGGAATGTACAGCAATATAGCAAAAAGGTTAATGATCTTCTTCACTCAGCCAGCATAAGTACCACACTTTTCTCTCAAATATCTCTCATTCACATTATCTTTGTTCCTATACCTACCTCCCACCGAAGCTAATGCTCTACCGATCTTGCCTTTGCCTGCAACATCATCCCTCACTTGCTCTCAACCAGCCCAATACTCAATACCACTAATCCTGAATGCTTTCTTGCACAGCCTACTCACTTGCTCAGGAGCCAGTACACATCCCAACCCCCAACCTGAAGGTGGTACACACAACTGCCCTGCCATCCATTTCCAGTTCATGTAACACCTGCCTTTCTCTCATTTTAGAAGACAAAAGCCTCGAATTGAATAGAAATAGTTAAGCTCTGCATTTGGCTCCTCACCCCTTATGTTGGGACAATCATGACTAACAACCCACTAAGTGGCATGACAGCAGAGCAGTAACATGAACATAGTATCTCTGGGTGAGGGGTCAAAGCACATTCACCAAACTAAGGCAGTGCAAAGCAGGAATGCTTTCAGCATTCACGATAGGCTCAGAGTGAGTGAGCTTTTTGACACTAAGAACCCTAGGATTCAGCCATTTCCAGTCCATTGGTGTACATCTCTGAGCGCATAGCTTGTTTCTGCACCATTACAATGATTGCGACCAGTGCAGTCTGAAGTGTAATACTGAAGTGAAGAATTATGCTGTAAGTGGATCACAGATGTGCATGAGGATTGGAGTCATAGAATCACACAACACAGTCCCTTTGTTCCAACTCATTCTTGCCAACCAAGTTTCCAAAAATAAACTAGTCCGATTAGCCTGATATTGGCCTATGTTTCTCTAAATCTTTTCTATTCATGTATCTGTCCAAAGGTTTTTTAAATGGGCTAAGTGTACCTGCATCTATCACTTCCTCTGCCGGTTCATTCCATATACGAACCACCCTCTGTATGAAAACGTTGCCTGTCAGGTCACTTTTAAATCTTTCTCCTCTCACCTTAAAATTATTGCCTCTAGTTTGAACTCCCCTATCTTCGGGAAAAGACCTTTGCTATTCATCTTATCCATGCCCGTCATGATTTTATAAATCTCTACAAGCTCGTCACTCAATGTCTACAGTGCATCTTAAAGACAGGCACACATTGGATACCATTTTCTCTGTGCTTGGGGTGTGCATGACCAGTGCCCATGGAACATGCCCTATGAAACTGTTACCTCATGTCCAACATTGTGGTCATTACGACCAAGCAGCAAGCTGAATGTACCAGGTACACGCTAATGTTGAGTCTCCTCAACATCTGGCTTGTATGGCAAGTTTGATAAGATTGAAAGCTAGAAACTCACATCACTTGGTTGAAAAACATAAACAATGGAGCTCAACAATCCCCATGTTAAGATAGGCCTCACCGGATTTCTTGTCTGATTTTGCCACATCTTACCATAACCTAGCTCACTCAGAGCCCTCTAACATTGCAATTACAGGACAGAATCTTCTGTTCTTTTTGGTTAAACTCAAGTTACGTCTAAGATAACAAGGTGTGGAGCTGGATGAACACAGCAGGCCACTTCCTGCTCCTAAGATCCTGCTTGGCCTGCTGTGTTCATCCAGTTCCACACCTTGTTATCTCAAGTTACGTCTAGTTTTTCAATGGTTTTGTCTTACCAAACCTGCCTCATTATTTTCCTACCAATACCAATTTGCCTACATCTAATTTCTGCACTATCTTATCACATGCCATTCCCAAAACAACTTGCCACTCAGTTGATATGCACGAAAACACCAGCATCCCTTGCATCCGGGACGACTTGGAAAGGCCACTGTGCACATGGACAAGCATTGACATTCTCACAATGCCACTCACTGGCTAAGTCATGACACAGCAGCCCATGTTTCATGGCTGACACCCACTCACAAATACAATCAGGTTCTCTCATCATTATCATGGTTTGCCATCGTGCCACAGACATGATCTCTGCCTAGCTGCAACCAATTCAAACTTTCCAGGAATCTTTACATCCTATCCTACCTACACCCTATCTATGCCCCCATGCCACTCAACCTGTCTGCTACTACTGCCCTGGTATTTACATATCCCAATTTTTTTTTTTGGTCAATTTGCAGGTAAGGTTAATAGTTGTGGAGCCTGGGGTGGATCAGAGTGGTTCATATAAACACAGATGAACACCCAAACACAGAATCAGAAGCAGGAATAAGCTATTCATCCTGCTGCTTAACACAAATCTATTTGCCGCTATTGATATTTAGGACCCTGCTTCCAAAATATAATCGTCTAATCTCTGGATGACATTGAATCTTTAAACAGAAGATATTTACCAGAATTATGCTGGGAATGGAGGGTTTGAGTTATGCGCAGCAGCTGGGGCTTTTTCCACTGCAGCGTAGTTGGGGGTTACCTTATTTGGTTTATAAAATCGCTTGCACATTGACGAAATGGAACCCTTCTCTACTGATGAATTCCACTTCATTATGATAAAGCCCCCTCAGTGCAATATGTGTGCAGTTGATGGCGGTCTCCACCACGGGAAAGCTAATGCCAATCCTATTTTCCAAGCTGCAGCAATGAACTCGGCATGGGGAGTGAAATGAACAGGCGTATTCCTGCACAAATGTCACCTGTCACACGTGTGATACATTTACGTCGAACAACTGAGATTCCACATAGGTTCTAATGGCTCTTTAGAACAGCCAGTGGCATAAAAGTTGTCACCTTGACAATTACCAGGATACAATGGCTACCCCTACCTTCAGGTTGCAGCCTCCAGCTGACACAATTCACAACGTCTTGGGACACAGCGTCAGAGTCCCACAGCACAAAGACAGCCTCTTCGGCCCATGCTGACCACAGCGTCTATCCACACTACCCCACACTTGGCCCATTTCCTTCCAAACTGTTCCTATCTATGTATTCGTCCAAATGCCTTTTAAATGTTGTTAATGTACCCACCTCAACCACTCCGCCTGGCAGCTCATTCCATACATGTACTACCCTGTGTGTAAAAATGTTGCCCTTCAAGTTCACATGCATTCTTTCCCTTCTTACCTTAAACTGATGCCCTCTCATAGAACAATACGGCACAGAACAGGCCCTTCGGCCCTCGACGTTGCACTGACCCATGAACTACTCTAAGTCCCTCCCCCACACTATCCCATCATCATCCATATGCTTATCCAAGGACTGTTTAAATGCCCCTAATGTGGCTGAGTTAACTACATTGGCAGGCAGGGCGTTCCACGCCCTTACCACTCTCTGAGTAAAGAACCTGCCTCTGACATCTGTCTTAAATCTATCACCCCTCAATTTGAGGCTATGCCCCCTTGTACAAGCTGAAGTCATCATCCTCGGAAAAAGACTCTCACTGTCCACCCTATCTAATCCTCTGATCATCTTGTATGTCTCTATTAAATCTCCTCTTAGCCTCCTTCTCTCCAATGAGAACAGACCCCCTCAGCCTTTCTTCATAGGGCCCTCCATAGCTCCGGACCAGGAAACATCCTGGTAAATCTCCTCTGCACCTTTTCCAATGCTTCCGCATCCTTCCTTTAATGGGGCAACCAGAACAGCACGCAATATTCTAAATGAGGCCACACTAGCGTTTTGTACAGTTGCAGCATTACATCACGGCTCCAGAACTCAATACCTCTACCAATAAAACCTAACACACCGTAAGCCTTTTTAACAGCACTATCAACCTGGGTGGCAACTTTCAGGGATCTATGTACATGGACACCAAGATCCCTCTGCACATCCACACTGCCAAGAATCTTTCCATTGACCCAGTATTCTGCCTTCCTATTATTCTTCCCAAAGTGAATCACCTCACATTTATCCGCACTGAACTCCATTTGCCACCTTTCAGCCCAATTCTGCAGTTTATCCAAGTCTCCCTGCAACCTGCAACATTCTTCCACACTGTCCACCACTCTACCGACTTTAGTGTCATCTGCAAACTTACAAACCCATCCACCTATGCTTGCGTCCAAGTCATTTATAAAAATGACAAACAGCAGTGGTCCCAAAACAGATCCTTGAGGCACACTACTAGCGACCGGACTTCAGGCTGAATATTTTCCATCAACCACCACTCATTGCCTTCTTACAGAAAGCCAGTTTCTAATCCAAACTGCTAAATCTCCCTCAATCCCGTGCCTCTGTATTTTCTCCAATAGCCTACCATGTGGAACCTTATCAACCACAACAGACCAAATGAGTGCTATTTCCTTCAACCGCATTGAAGATTAGAAGCCATGCTACCAACATTTTCAATCTGAAGCAATCAAGGGAAGAACAGGGTTAGTCTTGGCTATGTCTTCTTCTGAAATTTACTGGAAGAGATGGAAAATATACTGGCGCGAGAAGGTGAAATGGCACTCAGATGAAACTAGCATTGCTGTTCTCAAGGAGAGGCAGGAGGGATGAAATATAAGAAATATGTGAACGAGGCCATTTTGGCCCTCAACTCTGCTCTACCATTCATGTAAATCATAGATGATCATCTACTTTAATGTCACTTTCCTGCACTCTTTCCATTTATTGTCAGAGTCAGATGGCAAAAAATTGAAATAGACCCTTTGTTCCAACTCATCTGTGCTGACCAGATAACCCAAATTAATCTAGCCCCTTTGCCAGAATTTGGCCCTCTCAACTCTAATTATTCATGTTCCCACCTCAAATGCCTTTAAATGTTGTAATCACACTAGCCGCCACCACTTCTTCTGACAGCTCATCCATACCTGCACCACACTCAGTGTGAAAAGGTTGGCCATTAGGTCCCTCTTAAAACTTTCCTCTCTCACCTTGAACTTGTGCTCCCTAATTCTGGCCTCTCCTATCCTAGGGAAAAGACATTGACTATTCACCCTGACGATGACCCTCATGACTTTTATAAATCTCTACGTCTCTTGATGTCCTTAATATCGAGCAATCTATCTCTGTCATAAACTTAGTGAAAGACTGAGCCTCCACAGCCTTCTAGGGTATAGCATTTCAAAGATCTACCACCACGTGAAGAGATTTTTGTATTTAACTCCACTTCCAATAAAGGCTAACATATCATATGCCTTCCTAACTGCTTACTGTACCTGCAAGTTAGCACACAATGACTCATGAACAAAGACATCTCAGAGTGGCATGGTGGCCAGCACTGCTACCTCACAGCACGAAAGACCCGGGGTCAATTCCACTCTTGGGTGACTGTCTGTGTGGAGTTTGCACATTCTCCCTGTATCTGCGTGGGTTTCCTCTGGATGCTCCAGTTTCCTCCTACAGTCTAAAAATGGACAGGTTAGGTGGGCTGGCTATGCTAAATTGCCCATAGGGTCCAGGGACGTGCAGGCTAGGTAGATTAGCCATGAGAAATGTGGGGTTACGGGAACTGGGCGGGACACTCTTCAGAGCGTCAGTATGGCCTGCTTCCAGAGAATAGGAATTCCATGATTCTACAGTCCTTTGAGAAATCAACTCTTCCTATCCCTCACCATTTAAGAAATAGTCTGCATCATCATTCTTTTTAGTGATGTGGATAAACCTACAATTTTACACATTATATTCAATCTGCAATGTGCTTACCTTCAAACTCATCGGTAAAATTATCAAGGGATATGGCGATGGGGCAGATAAATGGTTTCACAGTCCAGACTGAGATAACAAGGTGTAGAGCTGGATGAACACAGCAGGCCAAGCAGCATCAGAGAAGCAGGAAGGCTGACGTTTCGGGCCTAGACCCTTCTTCAGAAATGTCCAGACTGTCACAGTCCAGACTGACTGTTTCTCAAGCTAGATTCTGAGACTTTCCAAGGAGTCCATAAGGCAGGATCAACGTAACCATCCAGTACATTGAAATCAAAAATGAGTGGTTGGGTGGTGGCCAGTCCTCAGGTACTGATATAGTCAGCCCTTAAATGCAACAAGACCTGGATAATATTCACACTTGGGCTAACAAGAGGCAAGTAACATTTGTGCAAAACAAGTGTCAGGCAATAACCATCTCCAATAAGAGTGAATCTAATCATTATCCTTTGATATTCACTGAATCATCACTACTGAATCTCCCACTATCAACATCCTTTTTGGGGGTTGCAGGAGTGGCTGGGGGGCCTTGTAACTGACATGAAATAAAATTTGCTAGCCACATAAATATTGTGGCTATAAAAGCAGGTAAGTAGCTAGGAATCCTACGATGAGTAACTGATCTACTCACCCAACCACATCCCACCCCCAAGGTCTGTCCATCATGTTCAATGAACAAATCAGGAGTGCCAGAATATTCCTCACATGCCAGGATGACTGCAGCTCCAGCAACACTCCAGAGGCTTGACACCATCCAAAAGAAAGCAACTCAGCTGGCTTTAACCACATCCATAGACATTCATTCCCACCATCGCTATTGATCACTAGCTGCAGCGTGTACCACCTGAGACAGAAGATGCCAACATTTTGATTGCTTGTGACAGGTAGATCATCATCTGATAATTGAACAGTCTGCCACTTGGAAAGTGGATTCAAGGTAAGTGATTCATTTGATGCCACATGCAGGGCTGACAACTGAGGGCAGTCACCACTGCCAACAGTGGCCTAAGGAAGGTCACAAAGTGAAACAGAGTATGAAGGAAGCTGTGACCTGGAAGCCTGGAAAATTAAGTCACCAGACAGACAGGGAATTCTACAATAGTAAAGAGGCTAGGATGACCTGAGTGCACTTCTATCCACATGATAAATCAGCAGACACAACTGACACTGCCTAACTGGCCGTGGTTGAATCGTATTCAAAGGCTTGACCATTAAAGAGGAATTCTCAACATTGTTGCCTCCAAAATCCACAACCAGAGAATTTATATGTACACTGAAGTCAGTAATTACTATGTAAGACAAAACATGAGCCATTGGAGAAGGCAGTGGCAAAGACAAATGACTGCACATCTGCAACGACCAGGTGTCATTTCGGCTTCAACGCAATGAGTAAAATATATACTGATTTCCTTCCTTTCCTGCTGTACAACACCTACTATATTATTCAACAGGTAGTTTGTGCTAGATACTAGGGTTTGATTATGTTATGTCTCCTGTTGCTGTAATTATTAATTTGATTCTTGCAAAGGTCAAACACCACCTAAGGTTCAAGACATTATCTGACGAACTGCCATGTTATGGCGATCTTTTGTTGCACACTGAAAGCCAATGGCTTAGCACAGGAAAAATGCTGCACTGATTTATTTCACTTTTATCTAAAATCAAAGCTTTCCTGGAGTCAAAGAACAAAGATACCACTCAGTTATCAAACATTGCATGGCTGCTTGATTTGATGTTTTTAACAGAAATGACCGAAAAATTGAACTCTGTGAACTGTGAATTACAAGGGAATCAGAAGACGATTGCTGACATAGTTACTTCAGCGAAAGCTTTCGTGTCAAAACGAAACGTCTGGCACAGCAAGTCAAGAAAAGGAAAATGCAACGTTTTCCTTCTGAGCTCCAAATACTGACAGAAAACAAAGCTGCTGTTAGGATCATGGGCACTGACGAGTACATTGATCAAGAGTTCAGCAACAGATTTAATGATGATGAGCAGAAGGAGCCCTGTCTGGTGTTTACTTCAAAACTCTTTGTGCAAGTGGATGTCGGTGACACTTCTGAACAAATCAGTGTGCTATTCAACCTTGAATGTATCACTTTGGAAATGGAGATTGTTAGCTTTCAAAAATGACATTGCTTTGCTTTGATTTCAAATGAACCTGCCATAAATTTCTGCAGTCCAGCAGAAACTGCAAAGCACAGTAACATCCGCAAAGCAGAACTGATCCTACCCGTTTTTGAGAGTCTCCCGTTTCCCACACGAACTTCATCTAATCTAAATTTAGAACTTGCCTAATGAGCATCTGAATGACTCCATCAGTTGCCCTCTCAGAATGCACACCAGATTATGCAGCACTGGTGGGCAGCCTGCAGTGTCAAGCTTTACATTGAAATAAAGGTCAACTTTCCTTTGTTTTAAATATGTATTTTGCAATTCAATTGCAATAATTAAAATGTAATCTTATCAATTCATTTCCCAAATGTGCTTTAGTAGTTTGTGATATTTACCATTAATCAGAAATGGTATCACTAACAAAAGGATTGGCAATCTCTGATCTTCAACATAAGCAGTTGAGAACTAGGAACAGTAGGCAATTCAGCCGCACGAGCCTGCCCTACCATTTGTTACAATCACGACTGACCTCACCTTGGCCTTAACTCCACTTTCCTATACACTCTCCATGGCAATTCAAAATTATCTCATAAAATTTACTTATTGCCGTGGCATCCATTACACTCTGAGGTACACTCTAAGATAAAACACTCTTTGGAAATTTGTCAAGGCTCCATAGATACCTTATAAACTCACAACCACTACCATCAGGTAGAACAAGGGCAGCAGAAACATGGGAACCACAAGCTGCAAGCTCTTTGCCAAGCCACACACCATCCTGACTTGGAAATATATTGTTGTTCCTTCAGTGTCACTGGGTCCTGGAAATCTCTCTCTAATGGCATGTGGGTGTACCTACACCAAATGGACTGTAGTGTTTCAAGGCAGTTTGCCACCACCTGCTCATGGATAATTAGAGATGGGTAATAAATGCTGGCTCAGCCAGCGATGTCCACATTCCTAAACGAATAAAAAAAACCTCCTGTGCATCATCGATTCTCCAACCCTGGGAAAAAGACTGAGTGCATTCACCCTATCCATGCCTCTCATGATCTTATACACTTCTATAGGATTCCCCTTTGGACTCCCCTGCTCTGTCAAAAAAAGCCCTAGCTTGCCCAACCTCTCCGTATAACTCAGTCCCTTGAGTCCTGGCAATATCCTTGTAAATTTCTTCTGCACTCTTTGCAGTTTTAGCATCATCCGGAGGAAATGGGTTTGAGGACAATCGACTTTAGCCCTGCCTGACGCACCATGACAAGTCATGCAGCTGCAATCTCTTCATATACATCAGGCTTTGTGGCTTCCATGGCAAATTGCTGTTGCTCCTGGATTTGCTGGCACATCTGCTGTGCTCCCATCTCCCTGCACCATTTTCACTGAAAATAAAACTGATTCTTAGCAATGTTCATTAGTCATATCCTCTGTACACTGAGACATGCAACATTCTATCAAGGATGACTATTTGACATGGTCTAGCACATTAAAATAAGAATTTATTTTGAAGGGGTGTCTGGCAGTTACATCGTAGCACAGTGCAGACGCTCAATGTGTTTAGAATCCTGCTCATCTCAGTCTTACATTAACCCCAAAGTGGGCTAAGAACGAACTACGGTAATAAAGTGAACTATAATGACCAGCATTGCGTTATACAGCCCTTTGTGGAGGCTGAGATGCCCTAGTGCTGAAATGGCTGACCTCCAACATCCACAACTAGGTTCTTTGTGTTTTCGGTATGATCACAATCAGGGCAGCATTATCCTCCTGATTCCTGCTGCAGTTTTGTGGGCTATGACTGTAGGCAATTACTAGCCTGGTTGGGACTGGTTTGAGCGGTCGGGTTTAGCATTATGTGGTTGGCATTAGGTTGGAATTTGCATGGAGTGGTTGTAATTGAATGGTTGCAATCAGGGTTGAATAGGTGGGATTTGCTTTGAGCCTGGGGTTATGACACAGAATTAGGGCAGTTGGTTGAATGGCTGCAATTAGAGTTGAAATTCAGTTTATTTATATTTTAACGTTGGGGTTAAATGGATGGGAACTGGATTATAGGGTCAGCTCTCTGGACTCAGCTTCAGGTTAGAAGAAGAATTTCTGGCCTAGATAATGTTCAGGATTGGAGTCAGGGCTTAGATACTAGGATTGTTTTAATCGACCACTATTAAAGAAAGCATTGTCACAACCCACACCCTAAGGGTGGTACAGCGGCTCAGTGGTTAGCCCTGCAGCCTCACAGCACCAGGGACCTGGGTTCAATTCCAGCTTCGGGCCACTGTCTGTGTGGAGTTTGCACATTCTCCCCGTGTCTGCGTGGGTTTCCTCCGGGTGCTCTGGTTTCTTCCCACAGTCCAAAGGTGTGCCGGTTAGGTGGATTGGTCATGCTAAATTGCCCGTAGTGTTCAGGGGTGTGTGGGTTAGAGGGGGATGGGTCTGGGTTGGGATGCTTCAAGGGGCGGTGTGGACTTGTGGGCCAAAGGGCCTGTTTCCACACTGTAGGCAATCTAATCTAATCTAAAAAATCCCTGTCCAAGAGATTTTCTTACTTGACCATGTGTCAAAAAACTCCCTCAAATTATTAGGCATCTTTTGGGGCCTATTTCTACGTGGGACTTTGGAAACTTTGAAACAAGTTTCAGGCAGGTCCAGGTTTTGGTCTCCTCCACCCAAAACATCAATGATTTTTTCCCCCTGAAAGGGGCTTCTGAAAATGAACTGTTACAAGGTCTGATTCTGGCTAATTCCACTATCATATCTTACTCGATTTCACCTTTGCTGGAAGCTGGTCGCACAGCTAGTAAGGTTCATGAGGCACTCTGCTGGCCACTTGAACAGTAATGCTTGGAATCTGAGATAGTGATAATGGGAACTGCAGATGCTGGAGAATCCAAGATAATAAAGTGTGAAGCTGGATGAACACAGTAGGCCAAGCAGCATCTCAGGAGCACAAAAGCTGACGTTTTGGGCCTAGACCCTTCATCAGAGAGGGGGATGGGGTGAGGGTTCTGGATTAAATAGGGAGAGAGGGGGAGGCGGACCGAAGATGGAGAGAAGATAGCTGGAGAGTAGAGTATAGGTGGGGAGGTAGGGAGGAGATAGGTCAGTCCACAGAAGACGGACAGGTCAAGGAGTTGGGATGAGGCTAGTAGGTAGGAAATGGAGGTGCGGCTTGGGGTGGGAGGAAGGGATGGGTGGGAGGAAGAACAGGTTATGAAGGCAGAGACAGGCTGGACTGGTTTTGGGATGCTGTGAGGGAAGGGGAAGAGCTGGGCTGGTTGTGTGGTGCAGTGGGGGGAGGGGATGAACTGGGCTTGTTTTGGGATGTGGTGGGGCAAGGGGAGATTTTGAAGCTGGTGAAGTCCACATTGATACCATTGGGCTGCAGGGTTCCCAAGCGGAATATGAGTTGCTGTTCCGGCAACCTTCGGGTGGCATCATTGTGGCACTGCAGGAGGCCCATGATGGACATGTCATCAAGAGAATGGGAGGGGGAGTGGAAATGGTTTGCGACTGGGAGGTGCAGTTGTTTACTGCGAACCGAGTGGAGGTGTTCTGCAAAGCGGTCCCCAAGCCTCCGCTTGGTTTCCCCAATGTAGAGGACGCCACACCGGGTACAATGGAAACAATATACCACATTGGCAGATGTGCAGGTGAACCTCTGCTTAATGTGGAATGTCAACTTGGGGCCTGGGATGGGGGTGAGGGAGGAGGTGTGGGGGCAAGTGTAGCATTTCCTGCGGTTGCAGGGGAAGGTGCCAGGTGTGGTGGGGTTGGAGGGCAGTGTGGAGCGAACAAGGGAGTCACGGAGAGAGTGGTCTCTCTGGAAAGCAGACAGGGGAGGGGATGGAAAAATGTCTTGGGTGGTGGGGTCGGATTGTAGGTGGCGGAAGTGTCGGAGGATGATGCGTTGTATCCGGAGGTTGGTAGGGTGGTGTGTGAGAACGAGGGGGATCCTCTTGGGGCGGTTGTGGCGGGGGCGGGGTGTGAGGGAATCTGAGTTCCGTTATCACAATCTATTCCCCGACTTTGATCTCTCGGCACATTTATCCACGGTTTTAGATATTCGGTGTAACTCACCGTTGGATTCAGTCTTTGAAAGAAAAGCCATCACGAGCCTCTTTACCCGTCCACCTTCCTTTCCTCAGTCCTCTCTGCGGCAGCCTCCAATGTTTCCTTTCCTGTTTGTCGCGAAAGTGAAAGAAAATCACATCCCTTCTCCCCAGCGGCCGAGAGAGAAGGAGGCAAGCGTCCCGCTGCAGAGCGAAAAGAATAGACGCTCCAACTCCATCGGAGGGTCAACACCAAAACAACCGTCAACGGTCCGACAGCGCGAGCGGCTCGAGGAAAGCGGGAAAAACAGCACGCTGTGATTGGTCGATCAGACAGCACGAGCCGTGGATGGGATCGAGGTTTTAATACATGACCGATGAATTGGGGCGGGGAGTGGGGAAAGACCGCATTGTGATTGGTGGATCAGGCACCAGTGGGCGTGGTCTAGCTTTCAGAACCCTCCCCCCCCCAACGGAAGCGCCTCCCGGGGCGGGAAAAGACGTGCTTTGATTGGGGACGGAGGCAGCACAGAGCGGTGGTAGTGGTGGGGATTTCAAATCCCAGTGGATGAAGGGCGAAGGGGGAGCGAGGCGACGGGGAAAATAGCAACGCCTGGTCGTTCGGGCAGCAGTGAACAGGTATTTTCAGGATTTCAAATCCCCACGGAGAAAGCGTGGAGCGGGAAAACACGGTCCGTGATTGGTGGAAAAGGCAGCGCACGCTTCACTGTGTGAGGCTCGCGCTGCAGTTTATTGCAGTTTAGGGAAGTGCATTTGCTATACCATGCTGCAAGATATCCCTACAGTATGCTTGTGGACATGCTGAATTTCCTTAGCCTCCTGAGGAAGTAGAGACGTTGTTGCGCTTTCTTGACTGTTGCCTCAGTATGGGTGGACCAGGACTAATTGTTGTTGATCTTTACTCCCAAGGACTTGACACTGCGCACCATTTCTACATCAGCACCATTGATGCAGGCAGGTGAATGCCTTCTACTGCGCTTCCTGAAGTCAATGATGAGCTCCTTTGTTGTGCTGACATTACTGGAGAGATTGTTGTCTTTACACCATGCTATTAACCGCTCAATCTCTTTCCTATACTTGGTCTCATCAATGTTTGAGATCCAACCTACCATGGTAGCGTCATCAGCAAACTTATAAATGGAGTTTTGGTGGAATTTGGCTGCGCAGTCATGAGTGTGCAAGGAGTACAGTAAGGGGCTGAGTACGCTATCCTGCAGGGCACCTGCATTGAGGATGTGTTGTCGCTTGTTTTTACAGATTGTAGTCTATGGTCAGGAAGTCGAGAATCCAGCTACGGAGTGGGGAACTGAGATCTAAGTCTAGGAGTTTGGAGAAGAGTTTATTTGGAATTAGTGTTGAAGGTGGAGCTGTCATCAATACAGCTCATATCCTTCTCCATGATCTTTACTGTAGTCATGGAGAGGGATAGGAGCAGACTGTATGGGAAAGTATTTAATTGTGGGAGGGGGAATTACAATGCTATTAGGCAGGAACTGCAGCGTATAAATTGGCATCAGATGTTCTCAAGGAAAGGCACGACAGAGATGTGGAGGTTGTTTCGGGAGCAGTTACTAGAAGAACTGGATAAGTTTGTCCCACTGAGGCAAGGAAAGGATGGTAAGGTGACGGAGCCTTGGTTGACAAAACATATGGAATAACTAGTCTAGAGAAAGAAGGAAGCTTGCTTAAGGTTGAGGAAGCAAGTATTGGACTGGGCTCTAGAGGTCTACAAGGTAGCCAG
Organism: Stegostoma tigrinum; assembly: GCF_030684315.1. NCBI lineage: Eukaryota > Metazoa > Chordata > Chondrichthyes > Orectolobiformes > Stegostomatidae > Stegostoma > Stegostoma tigrinum. The sequence continues at coordinate 3,245,698 of NC_081398.1, forward strand.
GAAGGAACTGAGGAATGAACTTAGGAGAGCTAGATGCAGGTATAAGAAAACCTTGGCGGGTAGGATCAGGAAAAACCCCAAGGCCTTCTGTACTTACGTGAGGAACAAGAGGATGGCCAGAGTGAGGGTAGGGCTAATCAGGGAACTTGTGCACGGAGTCAGAGGAGGTAGGCGAGGTCCTTAGTGAATATTTTGCTTCAGTATTCACCAGCGAGAGGGACCTTGAAGTTTGTGAGGACTGCACAAAACAGGCAGATATGCTCAAACAGGTTTAAGTTAGGAAGGAGATATGCTAGAAGTTTTGAAAAACGCGAGGGAAGGTAAGTACCTTGGGCGAGATGGGATGTACCTGAGATTTCTACAGGAAGCGAAGGAAGAGATTGCTGCCCCTTTGGCAATGATCTTTGTGTCCTCATTGTCCCCTGGAGAAGTACCAGATGATTGGAAGGTGTTCAAGAAAGGGAATAAGGTTAATCCTGGGAATTACAGACTGATCAGTCTTTCTTCTGTGGTGGGTAAATTATTGGAGTGGATTCTGAGAGATAGTATTTATGATAATTTGGAAAAGCACAGTTTGATTAGAAATAGTCAGCATGGCTTTGTGAGGGGCAGTTCATGCCTCACAAGCCTTATTGAATTCTTTGAGGATGTGACAAAACACATCGATGACGGCAGAGCAGTGGATGTGTTGAGCATGGATTTTAGCAAGGCCTTTGATAAGGTTCCACATGGTCGGCTCATTCAGAAAGTAAGGAGGCATGAGATTCAGGGAAATTTGACTGCCTGGATACAAAACTGGCTGTCCAATAGAAGATTGAGGGTGATAATAGATGAAAAGTATTCAGCCTGGAGCTCGGTGTCCAGTGATGTTCCACAGGGATCTGTTCTGGGACCTCTGTTCTTTGTGATCTTTATGAATGACTTGGATGAAGAAGTGGAAGGGTGGATTAGTAAGTTTGCCAATGACATGAAGGTTGGTTTAGTTGTGAACAGCATGGAGGGCTGTTGTGGGTTGCAATGGGACATTGACAGGATGCAGTGCTGGGCGAAGAGGTGGCAGATGGAATTCAACCTGGAAAAGTGTGAAGTGATTCATTTTGGATGATCAAATTTGAATTCAGAACATATGATTAATGGCAGGATTCTTGGCAGTGTGGAGGAACAGAGGGATCTTGGGGTCCATGTCCATAGATCCCTCAAAGTTGCTACTCAAGTTGATAGGGTTGTAAGGAAGGTGTATAGTGTGTTGGTTTTCACTGGCAGGTGAATTGAGTTGAAGAGATGCAAGGTTATGCTGCAGCTCTATAAAACTCTGGTAAGACCATACTTGGAATGTTATGTTCACTTCTGGTCACCTCATTTTGGGAAAGATGTGGAAGCTTTAGAGAGTGTGCAGAGGAGATTTACCAGGATGCTGTCTGGACTGGAGGGCCGTTCTTATGAGGAAAGGTTGAGGGAACTAGGACTTTTTTCATTGGAGCGAAGAAGGATGAGAGGTGACTTGATAGAGGTGTACAAGATGATGAGAGGCATAGATAGAGTGGATAGTCAAGAGACTTTTTCCTGGGGTGGAAATGACAGTTATGAGGGTGTATAATTTTAAGGTGATTGGAGGAAGGTATGGGGAGATGCCAGAGGTCGGTTCTTTACACAGAGAGTGGTGGGCGTGTGGAATGCGCTGCCGGCAGTGGTAGTAGAGTCAGATACTTTAGAGATTTTTTAGCGACTCTTGGATAGGCACACGGAGGATAGCAAAATTTAGGGTATGCAGGATAGTTAATCTGAGCAGGCTAGTAGGTCAGCACAACATCGTGAGCTGAAGGGCCTGTACTGTGCTGTACTTTTCTATGTTCTAGGAGTCTGATGCAGGTAACCATGTTATCCAGATATTCAGAGCAGTTAAAATAATGAGTTACCTCAGTGGGAGAGTATAACCTAAAATCTTCCAGACCAGTTGTTCTTGGTTAGAACTCTGCAAGTTATTAAAAGATTGAGACAGTCTAGGCTCTCAGTTGTGAGAATATTTCAGAAAGAAATATTTGACAGCTCACAAGCCAGAGACTGAGAAGAAGCTGTTAACCAAACTTGTAAATTTGATAGGGAAATAAAATTTCTCAGGATTTTGATTATCTGTGAGGAGAAATGAGATTTTTGTTTATAGTCTTTCAATCTGTAATATTTAGATTGTTTAGCTTGTTTTACCTTATTTTTAATCTTTATGTAATAAAGTTCTGCCTTGTTATTGAAACCAAATCTGAAGCCTTGTGTGCTTATGTTCAGTGAAAAATTACCATGTTGAATCGTAAATAAATAAAATATGATCTATCAGACATGATTTCATTCTGGGATCTCCCTTTGCTCGTAGTAACATCGTCCGGGATCGTAATACATTAGAAGTAACTGGAATTGAAATGGCTGATGTCACAATGGAACAAGCAGATAAGTTTGTCTACTGAGGAAAACGACAACAGAAAATAGCTGATGTGATGCAAAAGTAAAAGGAAAGAGATATCCAAAAGTAATTTTGTGAAGATGGGGAGATGTGTTAACAAAGAAAACTCACCTTTGTAACAAGGAAAAATATTCATGAGGTATTACATTCTCTATGAACTTCACTTGTCCAAATTGTTGAGGCACACAAAAAAGATCTGTAGAAGAAATGGTGGCCTTTGAAATATGAATGCTAAAAAATAAACAAAAAATCCTGTAAACAGATTACAAAAGACAAAATATGTGGTGGTAAAAACTGTAAGAATATAAAGAACTCTAAAAAGTTGGTTGCAGATGATTTATAATGGATGTGCAACGTTGCTGCAAAACAGACAAACATACTGTGACAGATTTCCTGGCTACGTGCAGTTGCAGCAATAGAAGCATAAGAAGACCATAAGACATAGGAGTGGAAGTAAGACCATTCGGCCCATCAAGTCCACTCTGCCATTTAAATCATGGCTGATGGGCATTTCAACTCCACTTCCCTGCACTCTCCCCGTAGCCCTTAATACCTTGTGAGATCAAGAATTTGTGAATCTCTGCCTTGAAGGCATCTAACGGCCCGAAAGAAAAGAGTGATAGAATCGGGCCAAAGTGTAAGCGCATATAACCTGACCTAGAGAGCAAACAGCATATGACCTGTGTGCAAAACTTTGCAGCCTCTGTATGCAGATTATAGCCACTGATGCCAAATCTAAATATTTCATATGTACAATTTATAAAACATATTCTTTAACCTCTGACACCATGTTTAATGGAATTCTGCTGGTGATCATGCAAAATGTCTCCAAACTCTTATCAAGAGGTCAGCGGGTCTTTAGAAAAGTATTGGCCAAACCATAACCTCAGATTAGCAAATGGCTAGCTGAGAACTTCAAATGTGGCCAACTGTGTTTTGATTAATAAGCAAAATGAAGTGATGAACATCCTAATTGGAAAATTGTTGCGATCGCATTGAGCTCACAAACAGTAAAATGATAATTCAGTTAAGAAACAAATGTTGTTCATTACTCAGGGATGAGTTGGCTGGACAGCAGAGGGCTATGAAGAAATTGATTGGCAGTTGGGGTGAAGATTTGCATCAGCAAAGTCAACACAATCAGAAGGAGGACCTCAGCAAGACACCTTGCTACCTCGAGTGACCATAAGCTTCCGTTAGAGAGTTGTGAAGATGCTGATCGGTGGTTGGGGTGAAGATTTGCATCAGCAAAGTCAACACAATCAGAAGGAGGACCTCAGCAAGACACCTTGCTACCTCGAGTGACCATAAGCTTCCGTTAGAGAGTTGTGAAGATGCTGATCGGTGGTTGGGGTGAAGATTTGCATCAGCAAAGTCAACACAATCAGAAGGAGGACCTCAGCAAGACACCTTGCTACCTCGAGTGACCATAAGCTTCCGTTAGAGAGTTGTGAAGATGCTGATCGGTGGTTGGGGTGAAGATTTGCATCAGCAAAGTCAACACAATCAGAAGGAGGACCTCAGCAAGACACCTTGCTACCTCGAGTGACCATAAGCTTCCGTTAGAGAGTTGTGAAGATGCTGATCGGTGGTTGGGGTGAAGATTTGCATCAGCAAAGTCACTACAACCAACTAGTGGTATTTGCAGTGGGGATGTTGTCACAGACAGTTAAATCTCAAACATGATTTCAGTGTTTCCCTCCCAACCTGTAACCAAACAAAAGCCACTGTAATGACCGCAAGCGAGGGAAAGCGGTCTTGTCCTATTGCAGGAGACTCCGAGGGAGAGGGCTGATCGGTGAGTATAGGTAAGGCAGTTAAGTCATTCCAACTTTGATTGCTTATAGTACTTTTTTTGATTTCTAATATGTAAGGGTAGTACGTGGACCAGGAAAGAAGGGCCATAGACCACTGGAATTGATTTAATCTGATATAATGTTCTCTCCAAGGTTTAATTTAAAGAGGTAAACCATGGCAGGAGAGCTCAAAGTCTTGGTTTGCTCCTCTTACTCCATGTGACAGACCGGGGACAGTTCTGGTCCCCTGGGTCAGCATGTGTCCTGGAAGTGTCTCCAACTACAGCTCCTAGAAGCTTGAGTTTCAGAGATGGAGTGGAGGCCGGAGGCATAATTATAGAGCATCTGTGAAGCAGAAGAGTATTGTGGGTAGGACGTATACAGAGGTTATCACACCACAGGCTCAGACTCTGCAGGCAGGAAGGGAATTGGTGAGCACAAGACAGAGCAAGAAAGATAGGCAGGTAGTGCAGGAATCTACTGTGACCATTCCCCTGCAAAATAATATACCACTTTGGATACTGTTGAGGGGAATGACGTCTCAGGGAAAAGCAGCAGCAGCCAAACTTGTTGCACCACAGTTGGCTCTGTTACAGAGGCAGGGGGGTAAAAAGTGTGCCAAGGCTATTGCGAAAAACAAGAGCAAGACAATGTTAAAAAGACAAGCTTAAAGGCTTTGTGCCTTTATGCGCACAGCATTTGCAATGAAGTTGATGAACTAATTGTGCAGATAGATGTAAACGGTTACGATATAATTGGGATTACTGAGACGTGGCTGCAGGGTGACCAGGCATGGGAACTGAATGTCCCACGGCATTCAGTATTTAGGAAGGAGAGGGCAAAAAGAAAAGGTGGTGGAGTGGCATTGCTGGTTAAATTTGAAATTAACACAATAGTGAGAAAGGATATCAGCTCAGACAATGTGGGGTCTGTATGGGTTGAGTTGAGGACTATAACGGGGCAAAGCACATTTGTGGGTGTCATATATAGACCCCCAAATGAATTGTAGACCAGTAAGCCTAACATCAGTAGTGGGGAAAATTCTCAAATCCATTGTCAAGGACTTTATAGCAGAGCGTTTAGAAGCATGGCAGAATCAGATAGTCAGCGTGGATTTATGAAGGGGAAATATGCTTGACAAATCCATTGGAATTGAATGAAGATGTAACCGGTAGAGGTGACAAGGGGGATCCAGACCGTATGGGTTTTTTTTTTGGACCCACAGAAAGCATTTTGACGTCCTGCATAAGAGGAGAGTGTATTGAGATGGATAGAAATCTGGCAGAGAAGAAATGAAGAGTCGGAATTAATAGGTACATTTCAGATTGGGAAGCAGTAACTGGTGGGGGGCCACAGGGATCATGCTGGGACACCAGCTACTCATAACATATATTAATAATCTAGATGAGGGAACAAAATGTCACATCTTAAAGTTTGCAGATGATACCAAGTTGGGTGGGAAGGTGAACTGTGACAAGGATGCAGAAATCCTTCAGTATGACCTGAACAGGTTGGGTCAGTGGTCAAATCAATGGCAGATGCAGTATAATTTGGACAAATGTGAGTTTATTCAGTTTGGAAGCAAAAACAAGGTGGCACATTACTACTTGAATGGCTGTAAGTTGGGAGAGGTGTGTGTGCAGTGGTCCTTGTGCACCAGTTGCTGAAGGTAAGCAGCAGGCAATAAAGAAGGGAAAATGGAATTTTGGGTTTCAAGTACGGGAGCAGGGATATTTTGTTGTAATTATACAGGGCCTTGGTGAGATCACACCTGGAATATTGTGTGCAGTTTTGGACTCTTGCTTTCAAGGGAATGCAACAAAGGTTACAGAGAGAAAGCAGGATTAGACGACTGAGTTGGATGATCAGCCATGATCATGACGAATGGCGGAGCAGGTTTGAAGGGCCAATTGACCACCTCCTGCTCCTATCTTCTATGTTTCTATAGACAGTTGGTTTGCAATTGGTAGTGACGCCAACTGTGTGTGTTCAATTCCTGTACCGTAAGATTACCCAGAAGTTCCATCATTTTCATCCTTGCCTGAGGCATGGTGACCCTCAGGTTAAACCAGCACTAGCCTCGTCTCTCAAATGAAACAGCAACCTGTGGTCACCTGGGACTACAGTGATTTTACTTACTTTACAGTGGTATTAGAGAATGGTCTAGAAAGTCTTGCAAAATCAAGATTCTGGAAACTGTCAAGCATTCACAGATTTATTCAATATACAGCACTTTATGTGAATTGTAAGAATTTCAGTGTGCACACTCATACTTTACTTGCAATCACTCTTTATTACAGTGGGATTCAACATTTGACAGTTATAAGCATAATAATTGGTTGATCAAACCTTTGAATACATAACTTACTGCAACATGCTACTTCTATACTTTAAGTTGACTACCAGTTATTAATTTAAAATGACTTCTATAAAACATACCTAATCAAGTCTAATCATGCCTCACTCAGCAGTTCCATTTTACAGCTGTATGGAATTTATGAACAACAGAGATATACGACTGACAGTTGAGGCCAAAGGCCACTCAACCTTATTTTTCTTTCGACTTTCTCTCCTTCTCAAGGTTAGCGGAACTACTTTAAATTATGTCGTGCCAAACCAGATTACTTTAAGATCAAAAAGTTTATCATTTGCTATTTCAAAATACCTATTCTTCCCTGGAGCTTTAATAAAAGGAGAGAATTTTCTCCATCCTTCAAATCTAGTTAGTCAAATCAAGCCACGTGAACAGATGACCTCGCCTTGTTCATCCACAACCATGAGTGTGAAACTAATCACAATTTGTGTTCAACTTAATACTGGAATGCATTCGGAAAAGTTGCCCTTTGAGACTTGATAAGGTCAAGATTCAGGATTCCAAAGGCACCAATTTGTTGATTGGCTTAAAAATCTCACTGAGCAATAGACACCTTGAGAGAAGTGACAGATGAGGTTCAGAAAGTATCTGCTCGTGATCAGATTATAGAGAAGGAACTATTAACTGTTTTGATGGCACCACGATGTGCAACTACATGGCATCCGTAAGCATAATATAAATAGATTTTAAGAAGAATAACAACAGTCAATATGGGAAAGGATTCTGGTATAATTTAGGGATTACAATTATTACTCTGTCATGCTTTGCACAGAGAACAGAAACAATTAATACACAGTTTTCAAAAGCTAGTGGATAGGTACAAAAGTCATTGAAAGAATGTTGGCCTTTGTGTTCCAGCCTTCTTGAAATAAAGGAATAGGTGGTGTGTGACAGTTGTACAAAGCTTAGCTTCCATTTAAAGAATTGCAATTTGTTCTGGACATTGGTTCTCAGAAAGGATAGATCTGTGCAGTATAGAATAAAACTGTCTCTACAGATTTTCCTTCAAATATTCCCAGGGCAGGATACAGCATGGATGAGAAAATAAACTCATTTCCTTTGCAGAAACTTCATCATTTATTAATGAAGTGGTCCTCCTTTGGCCTCAACCGTCAGTCATATATCTGTGTTGTTCACAAATTCTAGATAGCTGTAAAATGGAACTGGTGAATGAGGCATGATTAGACTTAATTAGGCATGCTTTACAGAAGTCATTTTAAATTAATAACATTTATAACATAGTGATAAACGCATGACTATTACATTAAATGCCAGAAAGTTGTTCAACACACATCTATCAACTTCTGCAACAGGAAGCAGAACACACAATTTCACATTAGATAACAAGCCAATTGCAACATTTGATTACTTTTACAGTCCTCTTGTAAGGCATTGTTCCAGGTAACCTTGCACAGCCTGCAATTTTTCTGATTGTTTCCTGCACTTGTAAGTTTAGAAACTTACAATTTAATAAAATATAAGAATTGTCTTCTGCTTATCTGAGACAATTTAACTAATTTTGTGCGTTTAAACATTCGTTTGAAATTCAGAGCAGTTGGATGGATAATGTTAAAGATGTTGCTAAATCATAAACACCAGATGATAAGAGAACCGCACAATGACGATATTGGAGAAGAATAAAATTGCATACTCCTCCCCCACCACCAAATTCCCTTCAAACCATGCTGCAGCTATGATATCTTTTGTTTACTCTTCCACTTCTCTACTAAAGGCTTTCTCCTTTCAGCAAGTTTCTTCATATTATTTATGTTGAACTGGGTCAGTCGGAGCCATCCTGGAAACAGCCTTTCGAAGAAGAAATGCTAGACAAACAAACAGTTTTAAAAACAAAAAAAACTTATCAGGATGAACTGACATCTGGTTCCAACACAATCCCTACTCCCTCCATTCACATACAAACAATATAGAGCACGTCCTTCTACTTGTGAAACCTGCAGGTCATTTTATGTTTCAAAGGCTGGAATATGGAGGGAAAGCTTTTTGAGGAAATGTTGAGAGAGCTAGGCCTTTTCTCTTTCGAACGATGAAGGATGAGAGGTGACTTGATAGAGGTTACAAAATGATCAGAGGTACAGATAGAGAAGACAGCCAGAGACTTTTTCCGAGTGTGGAGGTAGCTTTTACGAGGGGTGCACAGTTTTAAAGTGAAAGGAGGGAGATATTGAGGAGGCCTCAGAGAAAGGTTCTTTACTCGGAGAGTGGTAGGGACGTGGAATGCATTGCCAGAGAGGGTAGTGGAGTTGGCCTCATTAGGGGCATTTAAGCAGCTATTAGATAGGCACATGGATGATAGTATAAGCTAGCGATGGAGGTTAGATAGACCTGAGATTTCAGGTAAAAGTTGGGCACAACATCGTGGGCCAAAGGGCCTGTACTGTGCTGTTCTATGTTCTATGTGAGAGTGAGAGTGTCAAATGTCAATCACTGCTTCAAAACAAAGCTCACTTCAATTCCTTAATTGACATGCTCCGGCCAAGATTATGATTCTTTCCATCCCCTGTAGTGTCAGGAATAACTATAAATGTAGAGAACAAGGTGCTAAATTCTACCAGTCCATCCAGTAGTATTTAGTGTTGTCCTATCATGTGACATTCCCATTTCACCCAGTAATCTCCCTGCCTCCCCAGACCAATTGATCTTTGCTTAGCTGTTCCAGAATACCTTGCATAAAATGGCCTTTCTCGCCAACGTACACTTCTGCTGTTAATTTAGCATTTACCTGCAGGGCGTGGGACAAGCAACCATTTGTCTTCTCTCTCAGCCCAACAGTATTCAGAGCTTCCCGGGCATAGTCATCAGCTTGCTTCACAAAAATATTGATTTCTGCATCATGTGTCAAGTTGGTGGAGACGAAGAGAGGCAACACAGTCTGAAAAAAATGGTTAGACTCGGGGCATATCTTTAAACGTACAAATTAGGACTGTTGCTTGAATTTTCTTAATTCTGCTGAGATTTATCACTATTTAGATTTGGTACAATGAAGCAGGTTAAATATTCAATTACTCCAATCATACTTTGGCCAAATTCAGACTTGCACTCATCAAAACTCCATATCTTCACTCACACCAAGTTCTATTCATGCATCACTGCTGACCTCGCTGACGTACATTGAGGTGTTGCTTGACCAGGAGCAAAATCTAAGATTCATTTTCTCATTTATAGCTCTCTTGCTAATCTTGCTGCCTCCTGATCTAACTTCCTATAAGTTGGTTATATCTGCATTCCTCCAATTCTGACTCTTGTGCATCCTGAATTTTGCCTCGCTGTTCCATTGCTAGTCAAGTCTACTTGCCTCTATTATTCAAGACACAGGGCGGCAAGGTGGCTCAGCGGTTAGCACTGCTCCCTCAGTCCAAGGGACCTGGGCTCGATTCCGCCCTCAGGGGGCTGTCTGCACGGAGTCTGCACATTCTTCCCATGTCTGCATTTGTTTCCTTCAGGGGCTCTGGTTTCTTCCTGTAGTCCAAAGATGTGCAGATTAGTGGATTGGACATGCTAAAATGACCCATTGTGTGCAGGCTAGATGGACTAGCCATGGGAAATGCAGGATTATTGGTGGAGAAGTGAGTGTGGTGGGCTGTTCCTCAGAGGATTGGCGTAGACTTGATGGGTTGAATTGCCTGCTTCCATACTGTAGGGATTCTAAAAAGACACGCTTTGTAAATCTTCCTCTTTGACTAAGCTTTTGGATGTCTGACCAAATAGATCCTCCCAGGTATTGCATTTGATAGAACTCGTGTGAGGTACTTTGGGGTGTTTTATTATATTATAGATGCTGTGTAAATGCATGTTGTCATCTAACTCGTGATCAAAGGTATTATTTGAAATTTCATCAGCTGGTAACCTTGTCTGTTCCCAGTCTGAACAGACTGCCTCTTACAGATATCTGTCATTGTGAGACTGTACTGAACTTCCTGTATTTTACATTGTTAGCTTATTTATTCAATTGGTTACCTTGGATTTCTTATTAGAGCTACCATTGCCCTAACTTATGATCTCATTTTAATTCTGAATTCGGCAAGCTTACTTGATTCCTGCACCGAAATATCTTTTCTGCCATATTTATGCCAACTAAAAACCCACATGCTGTGATCTTGTGCTATCTCTGGCCATGGGCTGTCCCGATGCCCAGTCCTACAGGAAGGAGGTCAATGATCTTCTCCACTCTGCCTGTGTAAGTGCCACTGCATTCGGTCCAATATCTCGCCTCATAACTGAGAACTTTCTTCCCACACAACATCCTGTAGAGTGTAATCACATCCTTCTGATAATGTAACGACCAGAAGGGGACACACTGTTCCTCCTGTGGTCTGAGCAGTGTTTTATGAAGTTGTAACACAATTTCATTGCTCCTATATTATGCATCCTGGCTAGTGAAGGCAAGCATCCTATATGCAGTCTTCACCTTCCTGTGTACTTGTGTTGACACCTTCAGGGATTTGTGGACTTGAACACCAAGGTCTTGTTGATCTTCAGTACTCCCTAGGGACCATTGTGTATATCCTAGAGATTCATTGTGTATATCCTTACCTTATTACACCTCCCAAAATGCATTACATATATTGTATACCATGCCCACGTGTCCAATGTGACTAGGCATCAAATTTTTCCCACCTATCTCTGTGCATACTGAGTAGCACAATCTATCATATTCTGACAGTGACCAAGTATTTTAGTTGGGGAAGGGGAAGAATACTGAACAGGGGCTTTACACTAAATAGGATCTGCTGGCCCATGTGCTTCAGTTTCATTGTTAAACACCAGCTAAACCACCAATCAACCTTTCCTTAATCAGTTTCAATATTCATAATGGCCGTTAGTTCTGAACACATGAAATTTCATGTAAGGGGACAGACTTTATTGTAAGATCTTTAGAAAAACATGGATTGTTCCAAACGATGTGCTTTCCATCCCTTTTAAGAATGGGATTAGGAAGAAACAAGGATCATGAATAAGCCATTTGGTCCTTTGAGCCTGCTCCACCATTTAATAAGATCATGTCTGACTTGATTGTCAATTTGAGTTCACTTTCCCACTTGCCCTGATAACCTTTTGCCTCCTTGCCTATCGAGGATCTATTCCTTTCTGCCTTAAAAATATTCAAGGGCTCAGCTTCCACCACTTTTCAGCAGCAAGGTTCCTTCGATTCACAACCATGCGATTTTTAAATAGTGACCCCAATTCCTGATATTCCAAATAAAATGTTGTCTCCACAACTACCCTGTTCAGACACCTCAGGCATCTTACATATTCCAATCAAGTTGCCTGTTACTCTTCTATTCATGCAGATACAAACCTGCACTCACCAAGCTTTCTTTGTTAAACAACACCTTTCCATACCAGACATTGGTCTGGTGTACCTTTTCTGAACTGGTTTCAATACTTCAGATCCTGAACACAGTACTTCAGATGGGTGTCTCATAGTGCCCAGTCTAACATAAGAGATCATAGAATCCCTACAGTGTGGAAGCAGACTCTTTGGCCCAACAAGTCCACACCGACGCTCAGAACATCCCACCCAGACTCATTCCCCTAAAACCCACCCAATCTACACATCCCTGAACACTATGGGGCAATCTAGCATGGCCAATCCACCCTAACCTGCACATCTTTGGACTGTGGGAGGAAACTGGAACACCCAGAGGAAACCCACGTAGACAAGGGAAGAATGTGCAAACTCCAAAGGGACAGTCACCCTAGGCTGGCATTGAACCCAGGAGCTAACCCTTGAACCACCACAGATAGATACCTCTAGACATTGCAAAGATGATGCACAGAAAAGTTAGCATCAAAACCTGAGGACTCTGTGAAAGCTTCTCCTGCTTTACTGACAATGCCAAAACAAGTGCAGCCATCAATCAGTTCGTGACATTGCCTGTGCAGTGTTACAGTATCATAACGTTATAAAGAAACCACTCAGTCAATCTGTGGTGATTTTTACAAAGAGCAATTAGTCCAACTCCCTTCTCTTTCTTCATGGCCCTACACATTTTCTATTTAAAATTGTTATGATCCCATAATATTAATACTGGAAAAGTTAAATCCCTGGCTAGATGGACTGTAAATTCATGTTTTTTATATTCATCCATAAGATGCAAGCTTTACTGGCTGGGCTAGAATTTATTGCCCATCCCTAATTGCCCACTGGGCATTAAAGATCAACCGTATAGCTGTGGGTCTGGAGTCATGTGTAGGTCAGACCAGGTAAGGATTACAGATTTCCTACCTCATTGACATCTACCCCAACATGTGGAAAATTGGTTGACAACGTAATGTACACAAAAAGTAGAAATCCAATCCAGCCAATTAACATCCAAGGGGTCTACCCTCCGTCATCAGAAAAATAATGGAATGCGTCATCAACAGTACTATCAAGCAACACATGCTCAGCAATAACCAGTTCAGGGACACTCACTTTGGTTCCATTAGGGCCACTCAGCATCTGACCTTATTGCAGCCTTTGTCCAAACATGGACAAAAGAGCTGAATTCCAGAAGTGAAGTGGGAATGATAGCCCTTGAAATCAAGGCCACACTTGACTGATTTAACAACAACAATCCTTCGCAAAACTGGAGTCAATGGGAATTGGGGGGAAACTCTCTACCTGGTTGAACTAATACCTGGCATGTAGGAAGATGGTTATGGTTGCCAGAGGTCAATCATCTCAGCTCCAGGACCTCTCTGCAGGAGTTTCTCAGGGTAGTGTCCTCACCCCAACCACATTCAGCTTCTTCATTAATGAACTTGCCTCCATCATAAGGTCAGAAGTGGGGACGTGTGCTGATAATTGCATAATGACCAGCACCATCTGCAGCTCCTCAGATGTTGAATCAGTTCATGTTCAAATGCAACAAGACCTGAACAATATCCTGGTTTGACAAGTGGATGGTGATGACCATCTCCAGCATGAAAGAATCTAGTCATTGCCCCTTGACATCCAATGGCATTACCATCACCAAATCCCCACTATCAACATCCTGGGGGTTACCATTGATCAGAAACTAAATTGGATCAACCAGCTACAACAGCAGTGGGGAGTAACTCACCACCTGACTCTCCAATGGGCACCACACCCACATACATTCACTGCTTCCACCGCCAACACTCAGCAGCAGCAGTGTATACCTTCAACCAAATGTACTGCAGAAATTCTCCAAGGATTCTTCAACAGCACCTTCCAAACACATGGCCAATTCTATTTAGAAAGACAGATGCATGGAAGCAGATACATGGAAAACCATCAGTTGCAAACTCCCCTCCAAGCCTCTCACCATCCTGACTTGGAAATATTTCAGCATTCCTTCAGTGTCACAGGGTCAAAATCCTGGAACTCCCTTCTTAAACAACTGTGTGTGGATCTGCGCCAAATGGACTTCAGCAGTTCCAGAAGTCAGCTCACCACCAGCTTGTCATAGTCAATTAGGAATGGGCAGTAAATTCTAATCCAGTCTGTCAAATTCACAAACCATGAACAAAAAGACCTCAGAGTTCCTTGACAGCACTGCAGAAGCACCTCACCACTTGAGCTGCATCTGTTCAATGAGAAGATCAGTGCCTCCCAGAGACAAAATAATAGGCAATGTATGTGGACTTGCGGGTGTTAGCCACATTCCTAAGAATGTATTTTTTAAAAAATAAATACCCTCCATTTCCCTGTCAGCGATATTGATCTCAAACCCAATGTCATTGCAGGAAATCTACTTTCTTGCCTGGATCCTTAGATGTAACATACATAAAGTGAAGTTTGTTCGCTGAGGACAGCCACAGGGTATCTCACCACTCAGGGTTTTCTTTAGTCTGTTGCTAACATTTGCATTGTTCAATGGTGCTTCTCAACTTGGCTATGGGCCAAGTGTTGGAAAGTGGGATTGGTGTGGACAGGTGGTGGGTTTATTATTATTGGTGCAGACTTAGTAGGCCAAAGAACCTCTTCAGTACTATATGACTCTTTGACTGTTTTACAGATGCAGGTTCTGGAATCTCTCAAAATTATTGCCAAGTTGTCAGATGTGGGAATAAAAATTGACCAAATGGCCACTGTTTGAGCTTTTGTTCTGTATGTATACCTTGCTGTATCTGTCCTGAGTGTGTTTGATGGGACAGGAAGGACATATCTTTATATCTGTCCTGTGCTGTACTTGCCCTGGGAGTGTTTAACTGGCTAGTGGCAGCTTTAATTGACACATCTCTCACCTTGCGAGAATAAATGAATAAATGTGTAAAGTCACCATTGTCCATTGAGAGAAGACTGGTATTGAATTTAACCTAAGGGTCACAATGCCTCACGTGAGGGATGAGGTTGAGAAGGAAGGACTTTCGTGGTGACCTCAGAAAGAATGCTGCACAAACACACAATTTTTCAATAATACATAGCCTTAGTTACTAACCTTACTGAAATAGACTTCATCAAAGTTTGCATCCAAGAAACTATCATTTATACCACTACGTTGTGTTCAAATTGACCTTACAATCATCACTAATCATTCATCAAGCCACATAATATGATGTGAGCAACATTCCAATCATATTGCAGCACTGGAATTCAATGTAACTTTGATGCTTGGTGCTTGGTAGTTAATAATGGCTCGAGGACTGTGTCAAACCTAAAGTTTTCCAGTGGAAATAAAGATGAAACAAAACAGTAGAAGAAGGAAGATGTTGAGAGATGAAGTTAATACTTAACTTCCAGAGTAACATTCCTGGCCAGGCCATACGAATATATCATCAAGTCGTCTTCTTCTAGGTGATGAATGTCGGTCAAAGTTGGTTTATTCTACAATATTTGAACTTCTACCTGAATCAACAGAATTAAATGTATGCTTTAAACATGCAGTCAAAAATGACTGACATTATGGTGCTGGTAACTCAGAGAGCAAAGGTTTTTTTAAGCGTGTTGTTTTTGTTAAGACAGACCTGAGTATCAGATTGGCTTGGCATTGTTGACATTGGAGGACATAGTAGTGAAAGAACTGATGCACGATCCAAGTTGAGTAGGAAACGCTAATGGTGAAACAAAAATCTTATCCTCATGAACCGCCATACACATATCGCAACTATAACAATTCAATGAGGAGAGATCAAGGGGAATGGACCCACACTCTGGGAATTAGAAGAATGAGAGATGATATAATTGAAACAGAATATACTGAGAACGTTTCAAAGGACAGATGGTGAGAAGCTGTTTCTCCTGGCTGGAAAGTTTAAAGTTCTAGGGAATAGTCCTAAAAAACCGTGATGGCTATTCTATTCAGTTGGAAACTGGAGGGAATGGGCACATTAGAAACGTGGCGCTTATTCAAGGAAAAGCTCCTGTGTGTCCTAGATAAGTATGTACCTGTCAGGCAGGGAGGAAGCTGTAGAGTGCGGGAGCTGCGGTTTATGAAGGAGGTGGAATCTCTGGTCAAGAGGAAGAAGAAGGCTTATGTTAGGATGAGATGTGAAGGCTCAGTTAGGGCGCTTGAGGGCTACAAGGTAGCCAGGAAAGACCTAAAGAGAGAGCTCAGAAGAGCCAGGAGGAGACATGAGAAGTTTTTGGCGGATAGGATCAGGGTAAACCCTAAGGCTTTCTATAGGTATTTAAGGAATAAAAGAATGACGAGAGTAAGATTAGGGCATATCAAGGATAGTAGTGGGAAGTTGTGTGTGGAGTCATAGGAGATGGGGAAGCACGAAATGAATATTTTCCAACAGTATTCACTCTAGAAAACGACAATGTTGTCGAGGAGAACACTGAGATACAGGCTACTAGACGAGGTGGGATTGAGGTTCACAAGGAAGAAGTATTAGAAATCCAACAGAGGGTGAAGATAGATAAGTCCCCTGGGCTGGATGGGATTTATCCTCTGCGAAGCCAGGGAGGAGATTGCCGAGCCTTTGGCACTGATCTTTAACTCGTCAATGTCTACAGGAATAGTGCCAGACGACTGGAGGATAGCAAATGTGGTTCCCCTGTTCAAGAAGGGGACTAGAGACAACCCTGGTAATTATAGACCAGTGAGCCTTACTTCAGTGGCTGGTAAAGTGTTGGAAAAGTTATAAGAGATAGGATTTATAATCATCGAGAAAAGAATAAATTGATTAGGGATAGTCAGCACGGTTTTGTGAAGGGCAGGTCGTGCCTCACAAACCTTATTGAGTTCTTTGAGAAGGTGACCAAACAGGTAGATGAGAGTAAACCGGTTGATGTGGTGTATATGGATTTCAGCAAGGCGTTTGATAAGGTTCCCCACAATAGGCTTTTGTACAAAATGCGGAGGAATTGAATTGTGGGATATAGCAGTTTGGATCGGAAATTGGCTTGCCGAAAGAAGACAGAGGGTGGTAGTTGATGAGAAATGTTCATCCTGCAGACCAGTTACTAGTGGTGTACCGCAAGGGTCGGTGTGGGGTCCACTGCTGTTTGTCATTTTTATAAATGACCTGGATGACGGTGTAGAAGGATGGGTTAGTAAATTTGCAGACGACACAAAGGTCGGTGGAGTTGTGGATAGTGACGAAGAATGCTGTAGGTTACAGAGAGACATAAATAAGCTGCAGAGCTGGGCTGAGAGGTGGCAAATGGAGTTTAATGCAGACAAGTGTGAGGTGATGCACTTTGGAAGGAGTAACCGGAAGGCAAACTACTGGGCTAATGGTAAGATTCTTGGTAGTGTAGATGAGCAGAGAGATCTCGGTGTCCATGTACACAGATCATTGAAAGTTGCCACCCAGGTTCACAGGGCTGTTAAGAAGGCATACAGTGTTTTAGCTTTTATTAATAGAGGGATCGAGTCCTGGAACCATGAGGTTATGCTGCAGCTGTACAAAACCCTGGGGTGGCCGCACTTGGAGTATTGGGTACAGTTCTGGTCACTGCATTATAAGAAGGATGTGGAAGCTTTGGAAAGGGTGCAGAGGAAATTTACTAGGATGTTGCCTGGTGTGGAGGGAAGGTCTTACGAGGAAAGGCTGAGGGACTTGAGGCTGTTTTCATTATAGAGAAGAAGGTTGAGAGGTGACTTAATTGAAACATATAAAATAATCAGAGGGTTAGATAGGGTGGATAGGGAGAGCCTTTTTCCTCGGATGGTGATGGCAAGCACGAGGGGGCATAGCTTTAAATTGGGGGGTGAAAGATATAGGACAGATGTCAGAGGTAGTTTCTTTACTCAGAGAGTAGTAAGGGAATGGAACGCTTTGCCTGCAACGGTAGTAGATTCGCCAACTTTAGGTACATTTAAGTCGTTATTGGATAAGCATATGGACTTACATGGAATAGAATAGGTTAGATGGGCTTCAGATCGATATGACAGGTCGGCACAACATCGAGGGCCGAAGGGCCTGTACTGTGCTGTAACGTTCTATGTTATGTTCTATGTTCTATGTTACATTGTGGAGAAACTTCTTTATTCAGAGGACTTAGGATTTGTTAACCTCAAACAGTGTGAATGCTTAGCCATTGAATATCATGAAGACTAAGATCAATACATTTTTGGGCTCTAAGTAAACCAAGAAATAAAGGGACTAGTAGGGAAAATGGATTTGAGATCAAAACACAATTCTAATGGGAGAGCAAACTTATGGCCCCATATGGCCTCGTTCCATCTGTACCTTATGTGCTTAACTGTAACACCTCACTATTTTATATCTATATCTGATTGTTGACGATGGCAGTCCTTGAGATGAATGAGAGGACAAATTTCTACGGATAAACAAATCATTGAGGTAGAATGCATAATCTTTATGGCTTTGAAATGAAACTCGGAAATGCCGCAATATTCACCATTGTGAAGTCTCAAGTAATCAACAACATAAACAAAAGGGACTTTGACCAAAGTAAATTTACAAGGGCTGCAATAATAATTCTAAAAAATTGTGTATTAACATGACAATATTGGGTATATTTCGTATTTCAGCCTCTTTAGGACAGAATGTGGCTCAGGGTAGCAAGCTGATCTTTATAATCATAAGGCTAGGAGTTCAAGTCCCAATCCATAGGTATCAAACTAAAGCCCCATTAACACTTTCAAGTGATCACAAATGATCACATGGCTCTATTTGGAGGGGAGGAGATAGTGCAGTGGTATTGATGCTGGGCTAGTCATCCAGAGACCCAAGTAATTCTCAGAATCCATGTTCACATCCCACCATGGCAGATTATAGAATTTGCATTCAATTAAAATGAAGAAAATCTGGAATTAAAATTAATGATGACTATGAAATCACTGTCAATTGTTGTAAAAAAAAAACCCATCTGGATCACCAATGCCATCAAGAAAGGAAATCTGCTGTCCATCTAGTTTACATGCAACTCCAAACCCAAAGCAAAGTGGTTAACTGAAATGGCCTATCGAGCTCATCAATTGTACCAAACTATTCATAAACCTTAAAAAAGGAATGAAACTGGGGAAACCAACTGGGCATTGATTAAGTCAATGGAAAACAACAGTACGCTTAGCTTTGACAGGCCATCAAATTCACCATACAAGTATCATACTCTGAAATTAAACAGTGCATCCTAACACATATTACATGTCTTTTATCAACCCAATCCTGAATCTTGACCAAATCTTTTTTACTTGGTTCTGGACTGCTTCATTGTCTAAGGAATCACAAAAGATGCTGCATGTTAAGCAATCATCAGTGAACATCCCCACTTCTGACCTCATGATGGAAGGAAGGTCATTGATGAAGCAACTGTCGATGGTTGGGCCTGGGACGGCACCTTTTCGTAAATCTCCTCTTAAGATCCCCAGCGGAACAGATGCCACTCTTCAGCCAACTTACTTCACTCCACGTGCTATCAAGGAACAGATGGAGTGCTATGAGCCCTCAGCAATAGCACTGAACACTTGTGCTCCAGAACTAGCCACACTGGTAGCCAAGCTGTCCATTACATCTACAATAGTTACCTACCTGGCAATGAGGGAAATTGCCCAGGAATGACTGATCCATGAGGAAAGTATAGGTCAAACCCAGAACTCAGTCTCCTTGGAAAACAATGAAAGGGATCATCATCAGTGGTATCAAGTAACACTTGCAATGGAATAACCTGCCCACAGGTGCTCTGTTTAGTTTCTGCAGGGCCATTCATTTTCTGGCCACATTGTAGATTCAGTCCAAAAATAGACAAAGGAGCTGAATTCCACAGATGAGGTGAGAATGACAGCCCTTGACATCAAGGCAGCATTTGACAGAATGTGGCATGAAGGACCCCTAGCAAAAGTGGATCAATAGAAATTGGGGGAAACTTTCCATGGGTTGGAGCCACAAAAATGGTCTGAAGTACAATGTCATAGCAGCGCCATCACTGCCAAGTTCATCTCCATATTCGACACAGAAATATATTGCAGTTGCCTTGTCATCATTGGACTCATATTCTGAAATTACCTGTTGACCACCATTGCAGAGTCACCTCCATCAGAGCAGGTTAAAGAAAAGGGGTTGGACAAGAATTGTAGGAAAGCAGGACTCTGAGGACTGGATGGCTCTCAAGGATTATACCATGCCTATACTATTTTCCCACATCAACTAAATCAAATCTTCCTCAGCAGTTATGATGGCTGATTCTATATTGAGGTCTCTTTGTTGCTCAGCTTTTTTGAATCAAACCTCTGCCGGTCACAATTATATAAATAAATCCAAGTCATGGCTTCAGGATAAAAAACGAAAGAATTGCAGATGCTGTAAATAAGGAACAAAAACAAAGTTTCTGGAGAAGCTCAGCAGGTCTAGCAGCATCTGTGAAGGAAAAAATAGTTAATGCAGATGCTTCCAGATCTGCTGAGCTTCTCCAGAAACTTTATTTGTGCTCATGGTTTCAGGATATTCACTCTGATTATGTCTGAGAGTTATAAACAGGACATTCTTTTGGAGGAGGGGAAACAGCCATAAATCATGGTCTACATTGGTCTCAATGATATTGGTAGAAAGCAGAAATGTCCTGCAAGCAGATTCTTGGGATCTGAGGAAGAGTTTGAAAAGCAGGACCTCTGAAGTAGTAATCTCAGGATTATTCCCAGTAACACATGCTCGTGAGTATATAAATAGGATGATTAAGCAAAAGAAGCAACAGAGTCGTGGAGTCTGACAGCAAAGAAGAGGTCCTTCATGTTCAGAGAAATGTGTAGGAGGGAAGGTGTTACATTAGGATCAGTTCTGGGGCAGGTGGGATCTGTACAAAGAAGACAGGTCTCATCTTAGCAGGACCGGGACGAATATCCTTGAGTAGATTGGCTAATGTAATTGGGGAGGATTCCAGCTAACTTTGCAGGGATATGGAAGCGGGAGAGGGATTTCAGATAGGAGATAAACAAAGTTAGTTATGGGAAGTAGAAAAGTTGTCAATTAACGTGAAAGATAGCAGAAACAAATTTCTTGTGAGGCTGGATGAACACAGCAGGCCAAGCAACATCTCAGGAGCACAAAAGCTGACGTTTTGGGCCTAGACCCTTCATCAGAGAGGGGGATGGGGAGAGGGAACTGGAATAAATACTGCATCCACTGTACCCGGTGCGGCTTCCTCTACATTGGGGAAACCAAGCGGAAGCTTGGGGACCGCTTTGCAGAACACCTCCGCTCAGTTCGCAACAAACAACTGCACCTCCCAGTCGCAAACCATTTCCGCTCCCCCTCCCATTCTCTAGATGACATGTCCATCATGGGCCTCCTGCACTGCCACAATTATGCCACCCGAAGGTTGCAGGAACAGCAACTCATATTCCGCCTGGGAACCCTGCAGCCATATGGTATCAATGTGGACTTCACCAGTTTCAAAATCTCCCCTTCCCCTACTGCATCCCTAAACCAGCCCAGTTCGTCCCCTCCCCCCACTGCACCACACAACCAGCCCAGCTCTTCCCCCCCACCCACTGCATCCCAAAACCAGTCCAACCTGTCTCTGCCTCCCTAACTGGTTCTTCCTCTCACCCATCCCTTCCTCCCACCCCAAGCCGCACCCCCAGCTACCTACTAACCTCATCCCACCTCCTTGACCTGTCCGTCTTCCCTGGACTGACCTATCCCCTCCCTACCTCCCCACCTATACTCTCTCCACCTATCTTCTTTACTCTCCATCTTCGGTCCGCCTGCCCCTCTCTCCCTATTTATTCCAGTTCCCTCTCCCCGTCCCCCTCTCTGATGAAGGGTCTAGGCCCGAAACGTCAGCTTTTGTGCTCCTGAGATGCTGCTTGGCCTGCTGTGTTCATTCAGCCTCACATTTTATTATCTTGGAATTCTCCAGCATCTGCAGTTCCCATTATCTCAGAAACAAATTTCAATCGAGTTAAATTATGAAATAATGTTAAAAGGCAGAAATAATGACAATCTATCTGAATACACGCGGCAGTCCTACAAGATAGGTGAATTAATGGCACAAATAGTAGTAAATATGTATGATGTAAACATCATTGCAGAGATGCAGCAGTAGGGTTAGCAAGGCCAGGAACTAAATATGCAAAGATTTGCAGAGATTGTGGACATTGGACCACTGAAAAATGAGGTTGGAGAAGTAGTAATTGGGAACAAAGAAATGGCAAGAGAATTGAGTATGTAGTTTATGTCAATCTTCACAATGGAAAGCACCTATAGCACACCAGGACTTCAAGAGTGTCACTTCAAGGTGAGTGTAGTGGCCATTATTAAGCAAAAGATGCTGGGGAACCTGGAAGGCCTGAAAATGGATAAATCAGTCTGACCAGATGGACTACACCCCAGAGTCCTGACAAAGATAGCTGAGGAGATTGTGGAGGCATTGGTGGTGATCTGTCAGGAATCACTGCAGTCAGGGAGGTTGCAGGAGGGCTAGAAAATAATTAATGTAGCAGCCCCATTTTAGAAGTGAGGGAAGCACAAAACAGGAAATTATAGCCTGGCTTCAGTCGCTGGTAAGATTCCTGGAAGGAATCATCAAACCAGTCCAATTCGCAGAATGGGTGGCACCGGTCAAACTGATTTTGAAGTCCAATGGATTGGTTTACCTTTATTAATGGTAAGTTATTACATAACCTGGCATCCATACTGACCCCTTCGCATCAACTCCTAAAAAAGGGTCAGCCTTAGATCTATTCACTTGGTCAAGCCCTAGTTTTCAATGAAGTAAAGAAACAGGTATCATCCTCTAAGGTGCTGCCATACTGAAACTAAGAAAGATCTGATATTGACATGCAACACCTTGTCATACAGCATCAGGTTGACATTAGCTCATCGGTGGTCCAATGGAGGGGAATACCCATTAACATCCAGGATATTGGCTAATGCCGAGCGTAAATACGCCCTGATATAGAAAAGAAGATTGGCAGTCAATATTTGGAGTCAGAAAGTTCCAGCAGTACCTTTATGGATGAAAATCTATGAAAGTCACAGATCGCAAATGTCTACTTGATCTGCTTTAAAAACAGTCTAACTTTTAAAGGCTGGCTTAAAGAAACAGCCTACAGCCTCGCCAGATACCAGGCTGGCACCGTTGACTGAAGGGTCTGTTTCAGTGCTGTACATCCATATGACTCTATGACCTGATTATCAATATATCTGAAGGACTGTGGAAGTGATCTAACAATACATATCCATTTTATACCACATATGGGAAATAAACACTAAAAACTGATATGAAAATAATTGGTTAAGATCCACACTTCCAGATCACTTTTCAGAAGTAAAGTATAATAATTACAATTATGTAATGCTTTCCTTACCTTTGGGGTCCCAATGCATTGACAGTCAATTCAATGATTTTAAACTCTTGTAATATAGGAAACACAGCTAAGAATCTGCACACAAACAGCAATACGATCCTGACAAGAGATTCTGTATTAATTACAGTGGATAAACAATTAACATTGACTACAAAAATCATCTATATCTCCTCTGCTATTCATTAAAATAGCATTATGGGTTGTTTTACATTGACGGGAGATCGGATGGGCTGTCTCATGTCTAAAATCTTATCTGGAAGTCTGCACATCTGACAGTGCCACAATCCCTTAGGAGGATCCATGCCAGCCTAGATTGTGACCACCAGTCAAAGGAGTTATGCATGAACTCAAATGCTTCTAACTCATAAGAAAGCTGTAACTATGTCACCGGTAGTGTCTAAATAAAGAACACGTTTTCCATTATATGTGTACCCTTTTTCCAGGTGATTTTGGTTTGATCAGTGTGATGCTAAGCCACAGGTTATGAGCTCAAATCCCACCAAACTGAGAAACAGAATAAAGCCAACGAACCCGTGACAACTGTTTCTCAAGCAACAATCTTACAGAGAATTCCATCAGATTTTCACCCACTTCCACAGAAAGATATTTTATGGGGAAAGGAATCTGGATATTAATTAGATCTGAGATTCTTGGCTGAATTTCCAGTCAATGTTACAAAGATAAGATCAGTTGTAATATTGAAGGAGCACATTACCAGCAGATGCTGGAAACTGTACTGAGAACATAGCAGGTCAGGCAGCATCCATGGAAAGAAAGCAAGCTAACATTTCAAGTCTGGATCATTCTTCGTCAGAGATGAAGTGTGGAGGAGGCAACATTTATGCAATAGTGGGGATGGGGTATGTTGGAGTGCTAGGGGAGAAAGGATGTTGATAGTTTAAATTAAGTGAACAGAATGTGAGAATGGCAGAAGAATGGTGAGTCTAACTGCCAGACTGGAAAGAGCAGGCAGTCCCACTGGAGTAGGGGAGGGAAGAGAGGACATGGTAACAGAGAATGTAACAAGTGAAGCTTAATGAAAGGGAATGAATGGGTTCATAATCTGTAATACTTCACACTCCCACAGAGTGAGCAGTAAACGCAGCAGAACACAAAATCAATATGGGATCGTTCTCCTTCTTATTTCAGTTATCAAAGGAGTAAGTGTCAAGAGACCAGGGGCATAAAAAATTGCAACCTAATAGGTCTGACCATTCAGCTCATGAGACTCAGGCAATTCAATTGTGCTAAACTTTCCTACTGGAATATCCATTTGTAGTCCTGCAACATTCTTTCGGCTCGTGTTGCCACTCATTGTCCACCTTTATAGTTACTGCTCAGAGATGGCATTCACGCTTTTTTTGAGCAGCTGCAGTATCATAAGTGAAAATGTTCCCACAATCCTGTTAAATAGAGTGTGCCAGGATCTTGACCCCACCAACAATGATGGAATATTTGTTAGACAAGATTCCATATGGTGGGCTGGTTATTAAGGTTAGATCACATGGGATCCTGGGAGAGCAGGCTATTTGGATACAAAATTGGCTTGAACATTGGAGACAGAAGGTGGTGGTAGAGGGTTGCTTTTCGAGCTGGAGACCTGTGATCAGCGGTGCGGCATAAGGATTGGTGCTGGGTCCACAGCTTTTTGTCATTTATATAAGTTACTTGAACATAAATGTAGGAGGTTTAGTTAGTAAGTTTGCAGACGACCCCAAAATAGGTGGTGTAGTGAACAGTGAAGAAGGTTATCTCAGAGCACAATGGGGCCTTGATCAGGCCAACGGGCAGTGGCAGATGGAGTTTAATTTAGATAATTGTGATGTGTTGCATTTTGGTAAGGGAAACCAGGGCAGGGCTTATACAGTTAATGGTAGGGCTCTGGGGAGCTCTGCCACACACAGGGATCTAGGTATGCAGGTGCATGGTTCTTTGCAAGTGGAATCGCAGGCAGACTGGGTGGTGAAGAAGGTGTTTCGCATACTTGCCTTTATTGGTCAGAACATTAAGTTGGGACGTCATGTTGCGGCTGTAGAAGGCATTAGTGAGACCACTTTTAGAATACTGAGGACAATTCTAGTTTCCCTGTCATAAACTTAAGATCTTGAGAGGGTGCAAAACAGATTTCCAAGGGTGTTGCTGGGACTGGACAGCTTGAGTTATAGGGAGAGGCTGAATAGGCTGGGACTACTTCTCCCTGGAGCGTCAGAGGTTGGGGGATGATCTTATACAAATTAATAAAATCATGCGGCACAGATAGGGTGAATAGTCAAGGTTGTTTTCTTAGGGTGGGGGTGTCCAAAACTAAAGGGCATAGGTTTAAGGTGAGAGGAGAAAGATTTAAAAAGAGCCTCGGGGGGAAACTTTCTAATGTAGAAGGTGCTCGTGAAAATGGAACGAGCTGCCAGAGGAATTCATGGAGGCAGGTACAATTACAAAATTCAAAAGGCATCTGGATGAACATGAATGGGAATGTTTTCAGGGGATATGGGCCAAATGCTGGAAAATGAGATTAGGACAGACTGGGATGTCTGGTCGGCTTGAACGACCTGGACCAGAGGGTTTATTTCCGCGCTGTACGGCTCTATGACTCTATAATAGCAAAATGTGTCAGAGTGAGGATTGTGTTTGACTTGGAGATTATCATATTCTCATATTTCTGCTACCCTCGCCCTTTGAGATGGTGTAGATTGTGGGATTGGCAATGCTACCAGTGAAATTTGGACAAGTTTGGTGAGTTTCTGCAGACAGTATGCTCTACAGAGCTGCGTCCTGGTGGCAGAAGTAGGTGTTTAAGATGGTGGATGAACTGCCAAGCAAGCAACCTAATTATTATCATGAATGTCCTGCTCAAATCTCTGGGGGCAGCTTGAACCCTCAATCTGAACTGCTACGATCATGTAACAGGAATTTGGATCCATGCACTGTGCACTTAAAAGGCCTCATTATATGGTCAGAACTCCTAAAGCAAATTAAAATTCCTAAAATGACACTCAGACTCTCTCCCCAAGTGGCCCATAAATAGAAAAAACACTTGCCATTCATGTGTGAGAATGAAAACAGTTGGATTGTGCTGTGTAAGATTGGTAGGGATATAAACACAATGATCATTTGAAATTCTCAAAGATGCTAGGATATTGTAATGAAAAACAATGTGCTATGAATGTCAATCTTAATATAACTGCTTCCTCAAGACACATTACACGTGGTAGGCAGTGGTGTGGCAGTAATGTCATTGGATTTGTAATCCAGAGGCCTAGGTTAATGTTCTGTGGGCATGGATTGCAAACCTGTGATATATGTTTACAATAAAAATCTAAAATAAAGCGTTAGCTTAGTACTTGACACCACATTCCGGAAACATTTTTAACGGCAATAGTAAAGAGGAAATGATGGCCTAATGGAATTATCATGAGACTATGAATTCAGAAGCTCAGCTAATGTTCTGGGGAGCTGGGTTCAAATCCTGTCATTGATTAAAAACAAAAAAAAATCTACCAATGACCATGAACCTATTACCAATTGTCAAGAAAAATCCATCTGGTGCACTAATGTCCTTGGGGGATGGAAATCTGCCATCTAGACCCTCAGCAATATGGTTGATTGTCAATTACCCTCTGAAATGGCTTAGTAAGGGACAGGGCTTCATGTCCTGTGAGTGAAAAATAAAGAAAACAGAACCACTGGTTTTTCTATGGAAGACTTTCACTTAGCAGAGTTTGTTCTGTTTTCTCACTGAGATTGTTGTGGGGGACACTACATTCTTGGGGAATATATGGGCTTGGTCTAATTTGCTGTTCTTATCTACAGCTACAAAGGTCATTATTGAAAGGTGTAATAGCCCTGCACTTTAACTTCCTCTAACACTTTCTTCACGGTCGTGCAGCGGATGATTGATTTAACTTTTGAACTAGGTTCACTTTTACCTGAAGACGTCTGAAAAAAAATCTGATATTCCAACTTTAATTATTTTCATTCATATTTCTTTTTGCTGCCTCCAAGGCTTGTTTTGAATGAGATTTTAAAAAGGAGAAATACAATGTACA
Organism: Stegostoma tigrinum; assembly: GCF_030684315.1. Taxonomy (NCBI): domain Eukaryota; kingdom Metazoa; phylum Chordata; class Chondrichthyes; order Orectolobiformes; family Stegostomatidae; genus Stegostoma; species Stegostoma tigrinum. Next base: position 3,273,057 of record NC_081398.1, read on the forward strand.
ACACAAAAGCTGCTGCGTATTTATACTGCCTGGTTTTAGCTACAACTTTAGGTGAGTCTCAGTACAATATATATTCCTTGATAATATTCATGGTGAATTTTGGATTAGTGTTTCCCTGAAGCCCTGCGGTAAATTTTCCTCTGCATTAAACCTGGAATGTGCCCAGTTCCTATACACAGGGTGGAAGGAATGAGACAAATAATGATTGTGCCTGTTGTTTTCAATACAGACAACATACAAAACACACGTTTGAGGCGGAATCACCTTCGTAGATTTGAAAAACCCAATGTAAAAACATGAACTATGAATTTTCTGAGGAAAGAATGCCAGTTTATAAGAAACAAGTGAATTATCCTTGGAACCTGCTGGAAGCTATTTACATTGACTGGTAGTTTTGTACTTCAGCCAGGATGCCCAGTGATACAATGAATTGTTCAAAGATTCTTAAGGACCTGGTACCCATCATTGAGATGGTTATTGAACTGGCAAATTACAACTTTTATTTTCTGTTCAACTTATTTCTTAAATGGCTGTCTGTTTGTGTGTGAGAGTGATGGTCATGACTGAAGAAGATTGGGTTTAAATCATTGACATTAATTAGATTGCCTTGTTGTTTAGCTTTGCCTTACTGAAGATACAGAATTAATAATATATTGATAATTTTGGTTTAAGCTATAAACTTGGTGTCTGGATCTATTATTCTTAAAGTCTAGTTCAGGATAATAGGGCAATTTTGAGGGTCATCGAATGTTTAAATACTACTGTGTTCTAATCCAATGATGTGGAGGTGGCGGTGTTGGACAGGGTTGGACATAGAACAAAGAACAAAGAAAATTACAGCACAGGAACAGGCTCTTCGGCCCTCCAAGCCTGCACCGATCCAGATCCTCTATCTCAACCCGTCGCCTATTTTCCAAGGATCTGTATCTCTCTGCTCCCTGCCCATACATGTATCTGTCCAGATACATCTTAATGACGCTAGCGTGCCTGCCTCTACTACCTCCGCTGGCAATGTGTTCCAGGCGCCCACCAGCATCTGCATAAAGAACTTTCCACACATATCTCCCTTAAACTTTTCCCTTCACATCTCGACATGTTCAGAAATCACACAACATCAGGTTATAGTCCAACAGGTTTATTTGAAAACAAGCTTTCGCAGCCTTACTCCTTCTTCAGGTGTTAGTGAAAGAGGTATTAGCAGGCAGTAACAGATTTTATAAGTAAAAGATCAAAGGGTCACACCACTGATGAGGACGTACTGAACAAACCTAAGATGCTAGTAAATCTTTAATCAGTTAGAGGTTTTAAATGATTAGCATGTATATGTTTGGAGTCAGACTGATTTTATTTCTAAGTAAGGAATTTATAAAATGCTACTCACACACACACACACACACACACACACACACACACACACACACACACACACACACGTGAACAAAAAGGGCCATAATGTATGGACAGTCAGTCAATGTGGCGTCTTATAAGTTCCTACGTGAGAAATAAAATCAGTCTGATTCCAAAGCAAAACACAAACAGATTCTAAACAAGGCTTCATACCTAACATAAAAACCAGAAGAACTGAGGATGCTGTTAATCAAGAACAAAAACAAAGTTGCTGGAAAAGCTCAGGAGGTCTGGCAGCATCTGTGAAGGAGAAAACAGAGTTAATATTTCAGGTCCGGTGACCCTTCCTCAGAACTGATGGTGGCTGGGAAAACATCCATTTATATGCAGAAAAGAGGGAGGTGGGTGGGGTACGGAGTAACCGATAGGATAGAGCCTTGAGAGAGAGAGCGTGAGAGTGACAGTGAGAGTGAGAGTGAGAGAGAGGAAGACAGTTGGACAGACAAAGGAGTTGCAACGATCAGGCTAGGAGGGTGAGTAGTTGTTAATGCGGACTGTTAGTGACTAACAACAGTGGGTGTGTAGTGGCAGGCCATGTCGTAACAAGGCCGGGTTTTTGGAGTGGGAGGCTGGGACATGGGGGAGTTTAAGCCCTAAAATTATTGAACTCAATATTGATTCCAGAGGGCTGTAGGGTCCCCAGGCAGAAAATGAGGTGTTGTCCCTCCAGCTTGCATTGGGTGGGGATGGTTCAGGTCTTTGCTCCAGGTAGAAGCGGAAAGCCCTAAGACCCTCCCAGTGGGGAATGGATGTGTAAAGGGATTGCACATACATGGTTAAGAGGAGTTGGCTGGAGCCGGTAAACTGGAAGCTTTGAAACCGGCGTAAGGCATCCGATGAATCATGGATGTATGTGGGTAGGGATTGGACCGGGTGGGGGGCGGGGGGGGAGAGACTGAGTCGAGGCAGGAGGAGTTGAGTTCTGTGGGGCATGAGCAGGCTGAAACAATGGGTCTACCTGGACAGTCCTGTTTCTGGATTTTTGACAGGAGGTAGAAACAAGCTGCGCAGGGTTGGGGGACTGTGAGCTTGGAAGCGGATGGGGGGACATCACCAGATGAAATGAGATCCATAACCGCAGTAAATACAATGGCCTGATGTGCCATGGTGGGGACATGATCCGGGGAAGGTAGGAGGAGGTATCTGAGAGCTGGTGCTCAACCTCTGCAAGGTAGAGGTCAGTGAAATTGAGGCAACTAATGTCACGTCGACAGTTCTCAATGAAAAGATCAAGTGCAGGTAAAAGGCTGGAGGGAGGGGTCCAGGTGGAGGGACAGTGTTGGAGTTGGGCAAAGCAGTCTGTAGGACAGGAAGAGGACTCTTGTCCAAAGAAATGAGTACGAAGGCAAAGATGGCAGAAGAACAGTTCGGCGTCATTGTTGTCCCCGAAATTTCTGTTTCCATTTCCGGGGATAGACTTGCCACGAATATTCATGACAAACCCACTGACTCCCACAGCTACCTGGACTACACATCTTCACACCCCACCTCCTGTAAAGACCCCATCCCATTCTCTCAGTTCCTCCGTCTCCGACACATAAGCCAACTTCAACAAGGGAGCCTCCGAAATGTCCTCCTTCTTCCTCAACTGAGGATTTCCCAACTCCGTTGTCAACAGGGCTCTCAACCAGGTCCGACTCATCTCCCACACTTCAGCCCTCACCCCCACTCTTCCCTCCTGCAACAGCGATAGGGTTCCCCTTATCCTTACCTACCATCCCACCAGCATCCACATCCAGAAGATCATCAGAAGCCATTTCTGCCACCTCAACAAGATGCTGCCACCAGACACATATTCCTCTGCCCTCCCTTGTCCACCTTCCACAGGGACCGTTCACTCTGGGGCATCCTGGTCCACATTTCTATCACCCCCAACACCTCCCTATGGCACCTTCTCCTGTAACCAGCAAAGATGTAACACCTGCCCATTTACTTCCTCCCTCCCCAGTAGCCACAGGGCCCAAACATACCTTCTAGGTGAAGCAACACTTTACCTGCATTCACAAGAATCTAGTCTTCTGTATTCACTGCTCACAATGTGGTTCCTCTACAATGGGGAAAACAAAGCATAGACTTGGCGAGCACTTCACAGAACAGCTATGTTCTGCTCACAAAAAAAGACCCTGAACTACCTGTTGCCTGCCACTTCAATGCACCACCTTGCTCCTTAGCCAACACCTCTGTCTGTCTTGCTACAGTGTTCCAGTGAAGCCCAACAGAAACTGGAGGAACAACACATTTTCTGCTTGGGGACCCTACAGCCCTCCGGACTCAATATTGAGTTCAATAATTTTAGGGCCTAAACTCCCCCATGTCCCTGCCCCCCACCCCACATACCAGGCCTTGTCACCACACAGCCTATCACTACACACCCCCTGTTGTTAGCCACTAACAGTCCCCATTAACAACTATTCACCCTCCCAGACTGATCATTAGCAACTCCTTTGACGCTCCAACTGTCTTTCTCTTTCTCTAGGCTCTATCCTATCATTTACTCCCTCCTCCACACACCTCCCTATTTTCTGCATGTAAACTGGTGTTTTCCCAGCCATCATCAGTTCTGAGGAAGGGTCACCGGACCCGAAATGTTCACTCTGTTTTCTCCTTCACAGATGCTGACAGACCGGCTGAGCTTTACCAGCAACAACATCTTACGTTTGTTTCGTACATCCTCATCAATGGTGTGACCTTTTGATCTTTTCCTGACAAATTCTGTGTCTGATACTTCCTCTCTCACTAACACCTGAAGGAGGAGTAAGGCTCCAAAAGCTTATGTTTTCAAATAAACCCATTGGATTATAGGCTGGTGTCAAGTGAGTCCAATGTTACCAAGTCAGATTTGGTCTGGCTTGCTATCCCTATGTTGCAACAGTATCGACCTCTGAATTTTATTTTCAGAGGTTCACCTCACAAAGGCAATAATACAAATAAAAACTGAAAGAACTGTGGATACTGCAAATTAGGAACAAAAGCAAAGTTGCTGGAAAAACTCAGCGGGTCTGGCATCATCTGTGAAGGAGAAAACAGAGTTAACATTTCGGGCCTGGTGACCCTTCCTCAGAACTTAATACAAATACTTTACCTCCCATTTGCATCTTCAAGCTATTGAATATTTGCCTGCCCGTGCTTTTGCAGTACCCTCTATGGTCCTGTGATTCTTTCGAGAAAAATGGACATGTAATCCAACACCAAAGATTTGTCTTCCATTTTAAGTACTTCTCTCCAGTCAATTCTAATGGAACTCTAATTTCATGGCTGTAAATCATTGCAAGTGGATTAAACCCAGCGATTTATTTGGTGAATCCCTAGCATCAAATAGTGAAAAAAAAGCTAATCCTTTTGTTCCAATGCTGTGGGTATTCATGGAAATATGTTTTAATCATTGATTTGAGAGTCCACTGATATCCATCTGACACTCTGGTGAAGAGAATCCAAGTTTGTCCAACCTCCCCTTGTAGCTAATATACTCCAATCCACGCAACACTCGGTAAAACACTTTTACATTCTCTCCACATCCCTCCTGTAGTGTGGTGACCAGAACTGTACACAATACTCCAAAAGTGACCCAACTTAAGTTGTATACAGCTGCAACATGACTTGCCAAATTTCATACTCAATGCCCTGACCAAAGAAGGAAAGCAAACCTTCTTTACCACCTTATCCACTTGTGTTGCCACTTTCTAGCCGTTCGGGACCTTCCTTGTATATCAATGCTCCAAAGGAAGCCAAACATTTAGTTTGAATTATCCTAATTCTTTAATAGAATTTGGACTACTCTAAAACTTGATTGTCATATTAATGTGACCTCTGGTAATGAACTTTGTTTAGCTTTTGCTCTGGTCACTACACACAGTGAAAAATTACCTGGAACCTATTGATGTAATTGTTCCATCTGTTTAGCCTCAAATGGATTTTCCATAATTATTGGTGAAGCTGTGTCTTTCAGTTCCACAAAATCATTTCCGAGGATAAGTCAATTCTGTCCAGAGTAATTTCTTAACTACTGTGACTACCACTAGTCTGGGCAACAAGTCACACTCTAATTGGACTTCGTACAACGGAAACGCAATATAATCTCCAACTATCCCATTTACTGAAGAAGGATCACCGGACCCGAAACATTAACTTTGATTTCTCTTCACAGATGTTTCCAGAGCTGCTGAGCTTTTCCAGCAACTTCAATTTTCCTATCCCATTTACTTTGGCTTTCGTTGGAGCGTCTGGAGGAAGACCTATTTCCTTCTCCAGCAAGAGTAGCCCGATTCCATACTGTAGTTATGGGCTTGGATGCTTCATTTGAAGAAAAAGCAGTGGTGTAAGCACAGCAGTGTTTATCTCCAGTCTCTTGTAATTAGTTACAATTTGATCCATGGTGTGACAATGCTGTTGCTTTAAGAGGTATGTTTTCTCCTGGACTTTTTTTGGGAGAGATTGGGGGGACAGATGATGAGCTATGAGAATATAAACTACTTGTGAAACCTTAGATGTTCCTTTTAAGTTGGAACAATAGAAGCAGCCTGAATGGGTAGCCAAACTCTCTCAGAACCAGGTTTTTTCATTGAGCTTTCAGCAATTGTTTTTGGGGGCTCAGCAGGGTTGGAAGGCAGTGAATCTCTCCCAGCTGCCACAATCTCTCAGAATTGTCTTTTGATGTTCTTTCCTCCTAGACTGCAGACCTGCATGTGAGATAATCTGTTTTCCAAATTTGCCTCTTGCTAAGGGTGTGTTTGTGGGATATTGCTGTATTGGAACAGTTTTTTTATAGAATCCCTACAGTGTGGAAACAGTCCCTTTGGCCCAACTAGTCCACACCGACCCTCAGAGCATCCCACCCAGACCCATTCCCTGATAATCCACCTAAACTACACATTCCTGAACACCATGGGGCAATTTAGCACAGCCAATCCACCCTAACCTGCACATCTTTGGACTGTGGGAGGAAACCCACAAAGACACAGGGAGAATGTGCAAACTCCACACAGACAGTCGCTGAGGCTGGAATCGAACTCGGGTCCCTGGCCCTGTGAGGCAGCAGTGCTAACCACAGAGCCACTGTGCCACCCCAGTTGATTAGTAATAGTTACTGTATCTGTTGTACTATTAAGTTTTGCAATTGAGTTAAGTTATTCTTTCTTTCTTTGGTTGTATATTAATTGTAGTGGATGAATAAGATGTATTTTGCTTTAAATCTGGTAGTTTGACCAATCGGATTGCATCTGGAAGGCAACACCTTAGATTTACTTTTAAAATAAGAAAAAGTTAGGGTCGAGACTATCTTCTGAATAGCTTGAGGGAGTTTGAACTGACATATAACAATGGCCTTTTCTCTTGAGGTCCTTTAGCAGACTTATTCTTATGCACTCTCTAAAATCCCACGTGTTTCCCTTACAACTTCCAGCATTGTTAATGTTCGTGGGGTCACGGACGTAGGTGGGGAGTTCCTTGGTCTAGCAACTCACCACCTACGTCTGTGACACCAGCCATGCCCTCCACCTCCTCCAAAATTTCCAATTCCCTAGTCCCCAACACCTCATCTTTACCATGGACGTCCAGTCCCTATACTCATGCATTCCCAATGCAGATGGCCTAAAGGCCCTCCGCTTCATCCTGTCCCACAGGCCCGACCAGTCCCCCTCCACTGAAACCCTCATCCGCTTAGTCAAACTCGTCCTCACCCTTAACAACTGCTCTTTCAATTCCTCCCACTCCCTACAGTTAAAGTGGGTGGCCATGGGTACCCGCATGGGCCCTAGCTATGCCTGCATCTTTGTAGGTTGTGTGGAACAATCCCTCTTCTATGGCTACACTGGCCCTAAACTCCACCTCTTGCTCCATTACATTGATGACTGTATCGGGGCCACCTCATACTCCTGTGAGGAGCTCAACAGTTCACCTACTTCACCAACACCTTCCACCCCAACCTTAAGTTCACCTGGACCATCTCTGATACCTCTCTCTCCTTCCTGAACTTCTGTGTTTCCATCTCTGGTAACCACCTGGAAACCGATATCCATTTCAAGCCCACCGACTCCCACAGCTACCTGGAATACACCTCCTCCCACCCACCTTCCTGCAAAAATGCCATCCCCTATTCCCAATTCCTTCACCACCACACCTGCTCCCAGGATGAAGCTTTCCATTCCTGAACATCTCAGATGTCCTTGTTTTTCGAAGATCGCAACTTCACCGCCTCAGTGGTCAAGAAATGCCCTCGAACGTGTCTCCCATATTTCCCGCAACTCATCCCTCACACCCACTCCCCGCAATAGCAACCAAAACAGAATCTCCCTCGTCTTTATGTACCACTCTACCAACTCCGGATCCAATGCATCATCCTTCGACACAGCCGCCATCTGCAATCCGACCCCCACCACCAAAGACATTTTTCCCTCCCCACCCTTATCTGCTTTCCAGAGGGACCACTCTCTCCATGACTCCCTTGTCTGCTCCACACTCCCCTCCATCCCCAAAAAACTTTTCCCTGCAACCGCAGGAAGCACTACACCTGCCCCTACACCTCTTCTCTCACTCGCATCCCAGAACTCAAGAAGACCTTTCACATCAAGCAGATGTTCACCTGCACGTCTGCTAATGTGTAAAACTCTATCCTCTGTACCCATTGTGGCCTCCTCTACATCGGGGAAACCAAGCGGAGGCTTACGGACCGCTTTGCAGAACACCTATCCTCGGTTCGCACTAAACAACTGCACTTCCCAGTTACGAATCATTTCAACTCCCCCTCTCCCATTCCTTAGAGGACATGTCCATCCTGAGCCTCCTGCAGTGCCACAACGATGCTACCCAATAGTTGCAAGAACAGCACCGCATTTTTGCTTGGGAAACCTGCACCCCAATGGTATCAATGTGGATTTCACAAGCGTCAAAATCTCCCCTACCCCAACCACATCCCAAAACCAGGCCAGCTTGTCCCCACCTCCCTAACCTGTCCTTCCTCCCATGTATCCCCTCCTCTCACCTCAGGCTCCACCTCCATCTCCAACCTACTAGCCTCATCCTGCCCCCTTGACCTGTCCGTCCTCCCTGGACTGACCGATCCCTTCCCTTATTCCACACCTACAGTCACCTTTATCAGCTCCATCCCTGCCTCTTTGACCTGTCTGGCTCCTCGCCACCTATCTCCTTCTCTAGCCATCTTCTATCCACCTCGTCCTCGCTACCTATCTATTTCAGAACACCTCTCGCCTCACCCATTTCTGAAGAAGGGTCTCAACCTGAAACATCAGCTTTCCTGCTCCTCTGATGCTGCTTGGCCTGCTGTGTTCATCCAGCTTGTTATCTGAGCATGAAACTGAGCAGGTTATGCTACAATTACATACGGCATTGATGAAACCACATCTTAAATGCTGTGTGTTGTTTCAGTATTCTTATTTGATGAAGGATGTAGATGTATTGGAGGCACTTCAGATGGGATATACCAGACTGAGACTGAAGTGAGCGGGGTGCCTTATGAGCGAACATTGGACAGGTTGGACTTGTTTCTGCTGGAGTTTGGATGAGTGAAGGGGATTTTGATTGAAGTTTATAAGATCCTGAATGGTCTTGACAACGTGAATGTGTACAGAATGTTTCATTTTGTGGTTGAATCTGGAACTAGGGGACACAATTTAAATTAGGGGTTCTCCTTTTAGAGCAGTGATGAGAGGAAACATTCTCTCTCAGAGGGTTATGAGACTTAAGAAATGTGCTTTGAAGACAATGTAGATGGGGCCATTGAATGCTTTTGAAGCAGAAGTAATTTACTTTTTGTTGGGTTTGGAATTGGAGGGTATTCGGGGACATGTCTGTTCATCTGAAGTCAGCAATAATGCCATCCAAACCTTTTAAACAAAACGAAATGAAAAGATATAGATTTAAAAGGCAAAGAATTGTGTGAATTCTGGAATCCAGAACAAGAAAAAAAAAATTTTAACGTCAATAATCACTTTTTTCACAGAAATCGGGACAAGTATGATAGCAAGATCCCCAAAGACAAGTACAGAGTGTACTGGAACGTCCAGCAGCATCAACACACCCAGCAGCACATCCATTACCACCAGCAGCACCAGCACACCCACCAGCACATCCAGGACCACCACAAAGCGTGTTAGCACAACTACAAAGCCAATTGTGAAAACGTCTACCACAGTTCAAACTCCATTTGTTCCACATACCACTATCAAATTGATAACCACCACAGAAGGTATTTATTTAATTCAGCTATGAATTCTTTCAATATAAGTCCTCCCACTGTTTTTCATGTTCCACCTCGTGGGTGCTGGTATTTTCTAATAATATTCTATTAAAATATTGAACTGAAGAGAATTGTGTCAAACAGGCTTTCAGTTATCCTTGGCTAGTGGTTGGGGGAACAATGAATATATTTGCACAATAGTGCCACTCAATGGTAATCTGTGAATTGGTGTGCAATTTTAATTTACAATGTAATCAGCCAGTAACAAATGGACAGCAACTCACTCAAACAAGCTTGGGGAAATCCAGAAATTACTCAGCTGAACAATGCCTCTTTGGAATAAAATAGAATGGCAATAGAAGATTGGCTGGTAGGGAGTCAGATTGCACTTTGTAAGAGTTCTTTTTATTTAAATTAGCAGTTTCTCTAATGCCTGTCGTCTTTTCCAAAAGCAAATTTTGTTCCACGCAGGGGCATGTATGCAGCAAGTCCTTCATTGACCTCATTTTTCACATCTGCTTCCATTATTACTGCGCATGATAAAGCAGTTTATGCTCTGTATTTCATCAACTCATCAATAAAGTAGTTTGTCCACCAATATCACAGTTGACCTCCATTAAGCAGTTTGTTTTTTGTTGTTAGGTTTTCCTTTGTTGTAAGAGATGTCTGCAACAGCCAGTTCTGCTAAAATCTGAGGTTGGTTGGCTCGCTGAGATGGTCTGTTGTTCCACAGGCGTTTTGTTACCATACTTGGTAACTTCCTCAGCGCAGCCTCTGATGAAGCTTCGGTGTGTTTTTCAACTCTGTGGTCCATTGCGATGGATTGCCTCACTTCTGGGTTTCCTCCATAGCGGAATGTATATGGGGTCGAGTTCAATGTGTTTATTAATAGCATACTTCGTGGAGTGCCAATGCTTCCAGGAATTCTCATGCTTGTCTCTGCCTAGCCTGCCCGGGATCTTGGTGTTGTCCCAGTCGAAGTGGTGGTTCTCCTTCTCCATGTGGATTGAAATGAGAGTGTATTAGTCGTGTCTTTTTGTAGCCAGTTGATGTTCATGTACTCTTGTTGTTAGTTTCCTTCCTGTTTGTCTGATGCAGTGTTTCTCGCAGTCTCTGCAGGGGATATGACTTTGGTCCTGTCCATGGCGGGGAGCGAGTCTTTAATTCAGGTGAGCACTTGTTGTAGGGTTGATGTGGGCTTCTGTGCCACTCTGACGCTTAGCAGTCGTAGGAGTCTTGTGGTGAGTTCTGACGTATTCCTGACGTAGGTTAGTGTGATGAGTGTGTCGGGGCATGTAGAATCTTTCTGATGCTGTTCCTGTACGCTTCTCCTGACCCAATTCTTTGGATATCCATTATCCTTGAACACTTGGAAGAGGTATTCCTCCTCCTCTTGGTGTAGTTCCATGTTGCTGCAGTGTGTTGCTGCCCTTATAAATGGTGTTCGCATGCAGGTTCATTTGCGTGTGCTGGGATGGTTACTACTGAAGTTTAATACCTGGTCTGTCTGTGTGGCTTTTCAGTGCACTTTCATTTGCAATTCCTCATTTGTCTTGCGCTCTACCCTGGTGTCTAGGAATGGGAGCTGTTTGCTCTTCTCCTCCTCTCTGGTTAATTTTATTCCGGTGAGGGTGTTGTTTATGAGTTTGTATGTCTCTTTTAATTTGGTCCATTTAATGAGGAAAAATGTGTCGTCTACATAGCATATCCATTGTTCAGGCTGGATTTGCAGAAGGGCAGTCCCTTCCAGTCTCTGCTTCACTGTTTCTGCTATGAATCCAGAGATAGGTGATCCTATGGGTGTCCTGTTGATTTGCTCGTATGTTTGGTCATTGAATCCATCAACCCATCAACAACCCACAAACCTGGAAAACAGCAGAACAAAACGGCCGCAAGATGGTAAGAGTAACACCCATCAACAACCACAAGCCTGGAAAATGCAGAACAAAATGGCCACAAGATGGTATGGGTAGTAAATGGGGAACTGCAAACGAAAGAACACGGAAGAGCCACACCCACAGACCAGGTATTGAACTTCAATAGTAACCATCCCAGCACACACAAACGAACCTTCATGCGAACACCATTTATAAGGGCAGCAACACACTGCAGCAACATGGAACTACACCAAGAGGAGCAGGAATACCTCTTCCAAGTGTTCAAGGATAATGGATATCCAAAGAATTGGGTCAGGAGAAGCCGACAGGAACAGCATCAGAAAGATTCTACATGCCCCGACACACTCATCACACTAACCTACGTCAGGAATGCATCAGAACTCACCACAAGACTCCTACGACTGCTAAGCGTCAGAGTGGCACAGAAGCCCACAACAACCCTACAACAAGTGCTCACCTGAATTAAAGACTCACTCCCCGCCATGGACAGGACCAAAGTCATATCCCCTGCAGAGACTGCGAGAAACACTGCATCGGACAAACAGGAAGGAAACTAACAACAAGAGTACATGAACATCAACTGGCTACAAAAAGACACGACTAATACACTCTCATTTCAATCCACATGGAGAAGGAGAACCACCACTTCGACTGGGACAACACCAAGATCCCGGGCAGGCTAGGCAGAGACAAGCATGAGAATTCCTGGAAGCATTGGCACTCCACGAAGTATGCTATTAATAAACACATTGAACTCAACCCCAAATACATTCTGCTACGGAGGAAACCCACCAGTGAGGCAACCCATTGCAATGGATCCCAGAGTTTAAAACCAAGTGGGAAAACACACTGACGCTTCATCAGAGGCCGCACTGAGGATGTTACCAAGCACGGTAACGAAATGCCTGTGGAACAACAAACCAGCTCGGCGAGCAACCAACCTCAACACCCACAACCCGAGCTACAGATCTACTCCAAAACCTTAGAGGCCTGCTAAAATCTACTTTTGGCAGACTTGTTGTCACTAGCTCTCCTTTTAATACTACTCTGCGGGCCTACGTGTATCAAGTGATAAAGAATTAATCACTAAGTCTTTCGCATAAAAGACACATTACTGAATGACAAGAAGTAGTGACATAATAACAAGAGATCACATGTAACTCTATCCCACTTGACTGTACATTTAAGAACTAACTGACAATAAACTGGAAAAACTGATTGGTTCTCCCAGAAAGTGAAAGGGTGAATTTATTCCAAAGCTTTGGGCAAACAGCTTTATGTGGCATCCTCCATTATCAAGCTCCTTTATCTGTGTAGTCTCCCATCGTCAGGTTTTGTTTTCATTAGCAAGTTTGACACTGTAATCAATTCTGTCTTCCCTTTTAATTGTATTTTCCAAATTTACTTACATTATCCATTTTATCCTCCACTCTCCACATTGTCTTCAATTACTAAATTAGATTTCCAATCTCCATCCCATCCACAATTCTCTAATCTTACCTCCTTTGTTGAATTATGTTACAGATATTTGTTTCTATGATCCCTCTATTTCTCCATTATCCGATTCTGCCTCCATTACCGCGCTTGAACTCCAAAATATAGATTCGCCTCATTGTCAGTTCTGTCTGTCAATGTCTGGTTTTGACCTCAATTACTCAGTCTGAACTTGATCATCCAAGTTATCTTAGAAACATTGGAACACAAATAGGCTATTCAGCCGATCAAGCCTATATTTGCTATTTCAGATGATCATGGATGATTAAACACTTTAATGTCTTCAATGTCCTCCAGTAACCAGTTTGATTCAGATGTCCAATTTGCCCTCTATTAGCAAACTTGTCTCCCATTATTCAACTTGTTGTTCACTATCCTTTGCTGTGTCTATTTGCTCTCCATTTTCCACTTTGTCGTCCCTTTTATAGCTTGACTTTAAGTATGCAGTTTGGATTCCATCATCCACCGTTTTGTCCATTATCTATCCTGTCCTTCATTATGCAGTTTCCCGCTCATAATCCAGTTTATCTTCATTCAAGTATGTTTCCCTTTATTCTTCAGTTTTGCTCAGTTCTCCACTTTGTCTTCTATTATCTAATACTTTCCAGTGCCAAAGAGCAGGTCAACAAGCAAAGTCCAAATTCATTGATGTAAAAGAGAATGAGAGTGTCCATTGAGCAAGGACTCAATGTAATCATGTTCCAGCAACAGAAGTCAGAAAATTAAAAAGATTAGATGCTTTTGTACGATGATACTTTTCAATAACCATGCAATATTTGAAATACTACAATTATCTCTGATGAAGCTAAATATTCATGTCAGAATGGAGGGATCCCAGATGGACAGAAATGTCTCTGTACGGAGAACTACGAAGGACTCCATTGTGAACACGTAAAAGATACCATCAAAGTTGGTAAGTTAACTTTTAACACTAATTTGACTTTGTGATGTTATTGCTTTGTGTTTGCTCCACTTTCCTCAATAACCTTACCTAACAACATTTATCTCAACCTTCACAGTATCGACCATCAACTGGAGAGAAATATTTCAGATTTTTATTGCCAAGTGTGTGAAAATATGCCTCCTGATTTTGACCCTGAACATTCTGGCTCTAATTTGAAAATTATGCCCCTTCGTATACCAATTGCCCCAGTACAGAAGATAGTTTCTCTATCGATTCTCTAAAATTTTTCTGACATTCAAAACACACAGTCAGATCATTCTTTAATTGTCTATACTCCAAAGAACACAAGCTAAGGTGGTGAAACCAGACCCATCATTTAAATTGCAAAATTCAATATCACTCTGAGGAATTTGCATTGCATTCCCACCAAGATTTTCTGCTGTACAACAACCTAGGATTAATAACAGTACACTAGATAGGGTCAAACTCAAATTTCAAACAAATTGAGCTGCAACCTGCCTAGTTTGTATTCCAGCTGCCTATGCCCACAGCCTTCTTAGTCATAGAGTCAGAGATTTACCACAAGGAAAGGGGCCCTTCAGTCCATTGTTTCTGCCCTAGTTATTAAGCACTTATCTAAATCTAACTCATTTAATACCACTTGACCCACAGCCTAAGCTATTATGCATCTTTCCTATAGTGTAGCAATTGGAACTGCAAATAGCACTCCAGCTCTAGCCTAACTAACATTATATGCAGCTCCATCACAATCTCTTTGCTCTGTATTTAGAGCCACAACTAACAAAGGCAAATATCCCATATGCTTTCTTAACTACCAGTTTCACTTGTTCTGTTGCATTCAAGGGTATATAGACTTGCAGGAGAGGTCCCTGATCTGCTGTACTATTTCGGATCCGACAAATTGTTGTGTATGCCCTTCCCTTGATAGTCCTCCTAAAATGCATCACCTCACACAGTTTAGGATTAAATTCTATTTGCTACTGTTGTGACCATCTGACCAGCCCAATTATATTGCCCTAAGTCTATCCTCCTTGTTAGTGACTGCACCAACAATTTTTATGTCATCTGCAGACATACTGATCAAGCCTCCTACATTCATGATCGATATCATAAAATCTCCTCCTCTTTTACATCTCTATCTTTCCTGAAGATTCTATTTAGCAGAATATTGAGCTGCCAATCATGTGCCTCCCTCAACAATGCCTCTGTGATGGTACGGTGTCATAACCCCACATCTTATTCAGCACCCTCAATTCACAAAACTCCTTTTATTAAACACCATCCAACCTTGCCTAGCTCCCTCGTTTCTTAATTTGATTTTATACACTCTGCTGAAAACTATCATACACTATCCACTACTGTACCGCTACTGTGTCACATTTCCCTGTCAAATTAGTTTAAACACACATCAACATCACAAGCAAACCCTCTATGGATGTTGGACACTTTGCAGTTCAGGTTTAACCCATCAGACTTGTACAGATCCCACCTTCCCCAGAAATAGATACAATGATCCAGGAATCTAAAGCCCTCCCTCCTGCACCAACTTTTCAACCACAAATTCATCCACTTATTCAGTACAACATTGCACTTGGAGTGATCCAGGGATTATAACCTGTGAGGTCATGCCTTTCAAACTGATGCCTAATTTATTAAATTCTTTTTGGAGAACCTCATCCCTCTTTGGAACTGTGCTATTTGTTCTAATGTGAACCTTAACTCGGACCATTCGCCACCGCACACTACTCCCAACCACACCCCCTCCCCACCTTCAGAATGCTCTGCAGTTGTTCGTGACACCCTTAACCTGGGGAGGCAAAACTGAGTCCTGCTGTTGTCTGCTCCCTAATCTGCGTCACAGTGATGCTGGCTGCTGCACATCCCTCTCACAATTCTTCTTCAGGTTCTCTCCTCTTCCTGGGGTTGGGTGCACTGTCACTTTTACTGAAAGCAGCACTTTTGTAAGGAGGTTTTATTGCTTACTGAAGAATGATACTCATGGTAAGGTTCCAATCTTTCCCATGGTGATTGTCAATGAGCCCACTTTGTCAGGTGTGTGCCCTGTATTTGTCACACGTCTTGTTCGGACCATCTTCATCTTCCATTCTTTCAGATTTGATGCGGTTAGAGGGCTGACATTCCCTATCTGTAGCATATCTACAAAAAATTTCAATTTTAAACTACATATCCAATTCTCAAAGCAACTATGTAATCCATTTCCATCCTCCTACTCACCAGTGTATTCCAAACCATTATAACTCACTGTGTGAACCTATCGCCCTCTGAGGTATGATTTTGCCTGAGGAATGATTGATGAAACACTGTTTCCATGTTTTACAGACACTGTTGAAGCCTCTGTCAATGTTTCTGTCAGAATAACAAGTCAAAAATATACAGAAGAATTGAACAACACCACATCACCTGTGTACAAAAAATTTGAGAGAAACTTCAAAGAACAGGTTGGTGCGCAGGACTGCAAGGTTTACTCCAACAGTTCAAAATTACTACTTTGCTTTCACATTCATTGCCCCGATATATACATTGAAATTCAGTTTTTCAGCCAGTTCTGCATGGATTATTCATGTAACATTGTATTTATCTCTACTGAATTTGTCTTTCAATAAAATTTACTACTTCAATGTTTCTCTGTCTAAAATGACATTTTTGAAATTATCCATCTGTCCATAAGCTTTCCTAAATCTTCTTGCTATCAGCTTTCATTCACTTTCCTGATTTTCTGCTAATTTTCTATGATTATGCGCATTTGTACCTTGCTGAAAATAACTCCTACTCAACAATAAACAACTTATCCGTCTTTTCTAGTCATCTCTCCACCAATGCAGGTCTGATTGCTTTAATATTCCTGGCCCAAACTTGCTTGAACTCTCTTATCGGGCTTTCTGAAAATCTACAGATACAAGATCCAACCCATACCTTTCATTCATGCAATGTTATTTCTTGAAAAGAAAATTATTTAGGAACAGTTATGTAGATCAGGCCAAATCTAATGTGTTCACCACAACGATTTTCTCCTCTCCGATGGCCAAATCCAATATGGACTTGAAATTAATTTGGAATTGCCATGATGAGCACCTTTCCAGAACATTAGTCTTAAGTTTGTTCTCTTTCAGTTCTTTGGCATAATTTCAGTCTCCAAATTTTGAATGTCATCAACATAGAATATTTGAGCTGAGATTGGAGGGGGTGGGGTGGAGGGGGCAGACCATTGTACTAAAGAGATTAACTCAGTTAATCAGTTTTTTAAATTAAATTAAAAGTACATTTACAATCACAATCTTCTGTCATGTTTTCTCTTTTCAAGATGGACATAATTTATGAAGGTATAGAGGGATACGCAGGAGTGAAGATTACAAGCATAAGGTAATACTTGCTCAGCTTGGAGCTCACCAGGTTGCTTCAAAATACTTCTTACCATTGTACATTGTCATAACTGGTCTCAGGAAAGGAAAGGGCTGGTATTTTCTTGAATCTTCACTTCCTCAGGCAGAATCTTGTTTTGTCATCGGGGATCTGACCTGCCAGCTGTGAGCACGTGGGAGACTTGTGCTGCCTGTTTTCAGGAAGGCCCACTGAATCACAGGCTAATCAAAGCCAGTGACTAGCCTTCCTCTGATTTAAGAACCTGAGTCTCTATCAAGCATAATGTGGACTGAACTTTACAGGAGAGGAGTGTATGGGACGTAGACAGCAGGGGTAGGAGTTATGTCTCAGTAGGTCTCCCCCTCTCCGATGTCCAGTACCTTCATCTGGCACTAAATTCCGAAATCAAGGTAGTTTCTCCCAAATTTGAGAAGCTGAGCCACACAGTTTAGCTGACAAGTACTCTGCTTGGTGACTAGCTCACCTATCGCTATCTTTATACCAGTAGCCATAGGATAGAAGCATAGAAAATAGGAGCAAGAGTAGGACATTCAGCTCTTAAAGCCTGCTTTGTCATTCAATATGATCATGGCTGACTAACCAGTTCAGTATCCTGTTTCCACTTGCTCCCAATACCCTTTGATCCCTTTAGTGCTAAGAACTATATGTAACTCCTCTTGCAAACATTCAATAATTTGGCCTCAACTGCTTTCTGTACCAGAGAATTCCACAGGTTCGCCACTCTCTGGATGAATAAATTTTTCCTCATCTCTGTGCTAAATGACCTGGTCCATGTCCTTAAACTATAATTCCTGGTTCTTGAATTCCTGATCATCAAGAACATCCTACTTGTGTTTATCTCGTCTAGTCCAGTCAGAATTTTATATGTTTCTATGAGATCCTCCTTCATTCTTCTGAGCTCGTGGAAGTATAATGCTAACCAATCTCGTCTGTCTTCATACGTCAGTCCAGCCATCCTAGAATTCAGTCTGTTGTTATTCTGCTCCATTGCCAGAGCATCCTTCCTCAGATAAGGACACCAAAACTGCATACAATACTCAGATAAGGACACCAAAACTGCATACAATACTCCAGATGTGATCTCATCAAGGCTCTGTACCACTGTAGCAAGGCAGTCCTGCACCTGTACTTGAGTTCTATCAGCATGAAGGAAACACAACATTTGCCTTCTTCACTGTCTACTGACATTCTGTATCGTGGGATCTTCAGGCAAGACAGAGTAAAAGGGGAAGTCGCATTATATTATTAATGAAGATATCAGTTATGGCAGTAAGGAGGGAGGAAATGAATTATATGTCCTTAATAGGGAATAGAGGAGCAAATATGGAGACAATTCACTGGAGTGTGCAATGATAATAATAATAATAATAATAATAATAATAGGCTAACTTTAATCAGGATTTCAACCTCCCCAAATTAATTGGGACAATCATAGTATCAGGAGTTAGAGGGGACGGATTTCTTGAAATAGATTCAGGTGAGGTTTACACGTCAACACATGTTGTATAGAGAGATCTCGGGGTTCAAGTCCAGAGCTATCTGAAAGTGGCCATGCAAGTAGACAGGGTGGTAAAGATGGCATATGACATGCTTGCCTTTATTGGCTGGGGAATTGAGTACAAGTGTCAGGATGTCATGTTGCATATTCATGAGACTTTGGGTAGGCCACACTTAAGGGCATTGTGTTCACTTCTGGTTGCCACGTTATTGGAAGGATGTGGAGGCTTTGGAGACAGTGAAGAATATGTTTATAAGAATGCTGCCTGGATTAGAGGATATGGGCTATCAGGAGAGGCTAGAAAATCTTGGGTTGTTGTCTCCAGAGTGGCAGAGGCTGAGGGGTGACTTGATAGAAGTCTATAAAATTCTGAGATGCATAGACAGAAATGATGGTCAGAATCTGTTTTTCCAACAGTTACAATGTCTCATAATTGGGGCTGCTTTTGGGGTGAGAGAGGGAAAATTCAAAAGGAGATGTGAGGGGCAGGGTTTTTTTTTAAACACATGAATGGCAGAACATGAAGTTCACAGGAACAGAGAGATCTTGGGATGGTTGTCTACAAATCCCTGAAGGCAGCAGGACAGTTAATATAGGGTACTTAAGAAGGCATATGGGATGCTTGTCTTTACTGTGATATACATTATACAAGCAGGGAGATCAGCTTGGAGCTGGAAAAGTTTTGGTTCGGCCGAGCTGGATTACTGAGTGTTGTTCCTTTCTCCACACAGTATGGTACACTCCTATGAGGGTTTGCATTATCTTTGTGCCTCACAGGTGCCTATTTTAAGCACACCTGTGATTACTTTTGCTTCACAGGGATGATATCTTTAAATGTGTGAGGACTAATGACATGGTGGACATGGCGAATGACCAGCATTTACACACCACAGAATTGTACACTGCATACATTTTACTTGCACAATTTATGATTGAAAATTAGTTGAAGCTAACCACTGCAAGTGCCTGATTGATGCAATTACCCCCTTAAAGGGCCTCCCATTGCCCACGAATTAATCTCACATTTTTGGCCAGGAAATGTGTTGACTCTGCCGAATGAGGATCATATTTATTTTCCATTTGACAGTTCAGCTGATGATAGATCAGACACCTGACTGTTCTTGCTTCCCAGAGCAAGATGACTGACCTGATCACCCCAAGCAGACATCTGACAGCACCCAAACACTGGACTGTCAGCCATTGCAACCCTTGGCTGACTGTACCTGGATTCCCTTACAGGCAGCAGACAGCACCCACCCCCTCCCTCACCTCCCAGTTTGACTGAGGACTACTCCGCTTCAAATTTGAGACATGGTCACTTGGTTTGTGCATGTGCAGTTTCTTTGCAGTGTAGGATACTGGAACATTCTGTAAGTGTGAGATTGGCCTAACACAGTGCCATACAGAAACATGTCCACCTCTTTGACTGATGATTGCCAACAATCATGAAACATTGTCTGGCCTGTGTCTACATTCAACAACAAGTCGTGGTTGAAGTACTGTGAACATTTAAAGTGTAGCTGAGGGCAAAAAGCAAACTGGAAATGATTCAGAGATGTGTCTTGAGGTTAAGATGAGGTTGCTAAGTGTCAATTGCCAATGTCTGTGGATGTGCGATGTGTGCGATAACTGCTCATGGACCGTGCCTTGAGACATTGTCCAAGATAGAGGTCCAGAGGTGCAAGCAAGAAGCTGGAGTTGCATGGTAGCTGCTCTGATCTTCATGTTGGGAATTTTCAGCCTCTATTTTCTATGTAGAAGTTTAGAAAATAGAAAAATGCTTGTCAATGAGATGAAATGAATCAGTAATGAGGATGGTACTGAGTGTCAGACCCAGTTAATAGGCCTCTGCCCACTGACGAGTGAGAATCTCATCTCAACATCATGGACATGGTTGTAGGATGCGATTTTCACAAAATTCTCTCCATAGCCCACATCTTTCAAGGTATGGAAACTGTCCAAAGATTCTGCAAAAGGATTCAGATAAATTAAGCAAATTGGGTGTAATTTGGCAGATTATAATAATGGAAAATATGAACTTGTCCACTTTGGCAACAGGATACAGAATCAACGTATTATTTAAATCAAGAAAGGTAGCAAAACCCTGAGAAACCGAGGAATCACAAGAACTTAGTGTGCAAGTGAATGAAATGTTTAGGAAAGTAAATCAAATATTACTTATTGCAAGAGGAATATGAAAGAAGGCATGTTTTGCTACAGTTATATGGGGCATTGGTGAAGCCACATCATGAGCTGAATACGTTTTGGTCTCTTTATTTAGGAAAGGATATAAATGAAAGATGTGGCCACAACTATTTGAGCTATGTAGCACAATCTTTACTCTGTCTCAAACATGTACTATACAACCTGTGCAAATATCTGGCAGTGCAATGTGAGAAGATTCAGAGAAGGTACACTCAACTGATACCTGGGATGGAAATTATCCTATGAGGGAAGTTCGGACAGGCTGGGCCTGTATTCATTGGAGTTTGGAAGAATGGCAGGTGATCTATTGGGCATCTTCACAGAGTGCATACTGAAAGAACATTTACCCTTGTAGTAGGGACTGGAATTATTGAAAAATAAGGATTCTCCCATTTAAGATAGCAATGAGGAAGAAATATTTTTCGCAGCAGGCTACAATTCGGAAGTCATGAGTCTTTAACGTGCACTCTCCCAGCCTATAGTGGAAGTATTATAGATTTTTGACTATCAAGGGAATCGGTTTTTACTGAGGCTAGAATGTGATGTTGAGGCCACTAATTGTATCAGCCATGATCATATTGAATGGCAAAGGAGGTTAATAGGGCCAAATGGCATACACCTGCTTCAAATTCCTATGTTTGTATGTTTCCGTGAAGTACTGAAGGAGAACTGATGGAGTTATTAACCCTAGGTTGCAGCTCCTTTTGACGGTCTCATGCTATGACTGACAGAGCCTAATCGTAACCAACATTCCTCTACTTAGACATCAAAAGCAATGCCTTTGAAAATGCTTTCTCACATTGCACTGCCAGATATTTGCAGAGAATGTATAGTACATGTTTGAGACAGAGTAAAGATTGTTCTACATAGCTCAAATGGTTGCGACCACACCTTTCATTGTACACATGTCAGATAGAATTTCATTGAGTTTAATGTGCCTTCCTCTTTGCTTCATAGAATTGGCAGCATCATCATTGATCATGACGTCACCATCAATTTGACCAATTCAACAGAGTTTACTCCAGACTATCTCTCTGACACAGTTAAACAGCTTAAAGACAAACTTGAAGAAATACGGTGCAACAATACAGCTGAAGGTAGGGGTCAAACCTGAAACCCCAATGTGTACAAGATAATGCTCTTTAAATCAGTTGTATAATCAGTTGATAGCACAAAAGGGTGTTACAATTTCTAAATGCTGTTGAACCTGTTCGGCGTAAACAGAGAGAAGTGAAACCTTCACTTCCCAAATCAAGAGTCTTCAGCTTCAACATATGCAGCAGAATGTGTTCTGCCAGGTGATCTTTAACACCATGTTGACAACCAAGGTTCAAACCATTGTTTAACAATATACAAAGGCTGCTGTTATACATCAGACCTGCTTTGGAAATGCTTAAAGTGACAGTGCAGAGGAGATTGTATCCTGTATCTAACTTAATGCTGTACCTTGTATGTTTGATGGGGCAATGTAGAGGAAGATTCATTGGTATCTAACACAAATTGTATCTATACATAAGGTCTAGGAGGATGGGACCTGATGAAGCCCTTGAAGGATATTAGGAAAGGACTTAAACAAGGAATTAGAAGGGCTAAAAGGGTTCATGAAAAGTCGTTAGCAAACAGGATCAAGGAGAATCCCAAGGCCGTTTATCCATATGTAAACAGCAAAAGGGTAGCCAAGTAAGAGGTTGGCCCACTCAAGGGCAAAGGTGGGAATCCAAGTGTGAAGCCAGAAGAGGTAGGTGAGGTCCTAAATGAATACCTTGTGTCAGTATTCATACAGAAGGAGTTGGTCGAGGATATCTCGGAGAAGGGAGTGTTGAATTTCTCAGCCGAGTTGCTATTGAAAAGGAAGAAGTATTGAACATCTTAAAAAGCATTGAGGCAGATAAGTCCCTGGGTCCTGATGGGACCTATCCCAAAATATCGAGGAAGGCAAGAGAACAGATTGCTGGACCATTGACAGACATCTTGGTATCCTCTTTGGCTACAGGTGAGGTTTCAAAGGACTGGAGAATGACCGGAGTTGTCCCATTGTTTAAGAAGGACAGCAGGGATAATCCTGGAAATTACAGGCCTGTAAGCCTCACATCAGTGATAAGGAAATTACTGTAAGAGATTCTAGGGGACAAGATCTATCTGCATTCAGGAGCAAACAGACTTATTAGTGAGAGACAGCATGATTGTGTGTGTGGCAGGTCATGCCTCACTAACTTATAGAACATAGAACAGTACAGGCCCTTCAGCCCACGATTTTGTGCCAACCTATTATCCCACTAAGTTCAATCTACCCTGCATACCCTACATTTTACCATCCTCCATGTGTCTATCCAAGAATCGCCTAAAAGTCTCCAAACTATCTGACTCCACTGCCACTGCCAGCAGCACATTCCACACGCCCACCAATCCCTGTGTGAAGAACCTAGCTCTGACATCTCCCCTACATCTTCCTCCAACCACCTTAAAATTGTGCCTCTCGTAATAGTCATTTCCGCCCTGGGAAAAAGTTTATAAATTGATCCAGTCTTTTGAGGAGGTGACAAAGATGATGGAGAACGGAAAATTGGTTGATGTTCTCGTGACCAGCAGCATGCTTGGCTTCATTGGAAGGGGCAATGATGAGAAAGATAGGCAAGTTATGCTGCAGCTTTACAGAATTCTGGTTTGGCCACACGAGGAATGTTACGTACAGTTCTAGTCACCGCAATAACAGAAGGATGTGGATGCTTTGGAGAAGGTACAGAAAATATTTACCATGATGTTGCCTGGTATGGAAGATTTTAGGTGTTTACCTATGCAGAGCTAAACATGAAAATTTTTGTTGGGACAATGTAAAGGAAACTTATACCTCTAACCCAAGTGTATTCTGTGAGGGTCTGAAGGCACGGTGTAGAGTACATTTCTGTATTAATGTACCAATGCTAATATACTTTCTACACCAAAATCAGGAGGCTCTTGGTCCAGCAGAATTTGAGTATGAACAATCCTCTGATATTTTGTAATGACAAGTGATTCACATAATCTTGTCTTTTAATCTACAGGTAACTGCAGTGGATTGGTATTTGACACTGGCCATATAAATGTTGCAGAACCAGTTATAACTGGTAAGAGATGCATTTGTGGTACTCCCTGTTGCAATATTGGTGATGTGTTCCTAAAAAAAAAATAACCTGTTGGGAATATAGTATATTTTAATTCTTCTGACACTTTAAAGAAACTGTTTCCACTGGGGTCTGGGAATGTAGGGATGGAAGATATAAATCAATTGATGGTAGGATCTCAGAGAAGAGAATCTGAATGTGTTTTCTGCTTTGAGTTTGGAATGTTTTTCCAAAGTAAGGAAGCAGACTTGTTCAATGATAAATTAATCTAATTTATTCCAAATGTTATGAAAGAAGAAATTGAAACACAAAGAGATGGGCAATGGGACTGATCGAAAATCACTTCTCAAGGCACAATGGGCTGACTAACCTCCTTCCAAGTTGTAAGTTTCCATGATTTTAAATGTTGGGGTCATATAAAGATCATAGTCCTGCACAATTTGGAGAACAGTAGTAACCTGGGAGCAATTTTCTATAGGAGGGCCTTTTGCTGCTGTAAGAAGAACACTCACCACAATCCTTTATGGTGTAAGATCCAACGCATGGATTTGCTGCCACCATCCTTGTAGCAATTGTAACAAGATCAGCCAGGTGGACCTCACAGACTATGAGTTCCCTGATTGGGGCCAGTAACCCCATTCAGTCAGGGAACCCTGGCTGACAGATATTAATAGGAGCGTCAGAGGTTCTGTTCAGTCTGAGAGCCGGGGAAGCCAGACCAGTGTCAAGTACTACGCACATGTAAATTAAGGGTGATATGATGATAGGAGTGGAGTTATTTCAGTGGCAACAGAGGAAACAAGTAAGTTCCTGAAGAAATTCGCTTACAACAGTCATCTTTAAAATGGTGGGTGAGGTATGCATTTCCGGCATCATGATGTATTTGGTACGATTCAAGCTTGACTCGTTCAATCCTGCCAGGGCTCGTGTGTGGAAGTAATGCATTTTTTTTTCAGCTAAATAACACTGGGGTAGATGAAAAGCAACTGACAGCTTTTGGACCTGCACCTTTTTCAGTTATTAAGAGCCTCATGTTTCCAGGGGCACCAGATACTAAAACCTTTCAAGAGTTGATGGATTTAGTTGAGAAATATTATGATCCCAAGCTTCCTCTAATTCTGAGACACAATCCATTTTACTCGACGGATCAAGAACCAGGGAATCCGTGTCGGAATTTTTGACTTTGTTAAAAAGACTGGCAGAGGCATCTGTGACTTTGGTTTAACTCTTAATGAGATGCCGAGAGACCTTTTGGTATTTGGGATTAATGATCTAACCATGCAAATCCACCTAATAGCTGAAGCCTGACTGGACTTCAAACATGCACTGCAATTGGCTTTGTCATTAGAAAATGCAGCAAGTAGAGGATATGAGTTACAGGGTATCCCATTGGTAGTGGGCAACTTTTCCAGCTGATTGAGCTTGGCGGACACCACTTGAGTGAAGGCAATTGCACAGCCTCAATCAGGACATATCCTGAACAGAGAAATTTTAGATCAGCCCACAGCAAAACCCCAAAACAAAGCAAAGTCTTGGACAAACAGTTAATATTTTCTACTGGATTTTGGCTGGCAACCCATTACAGTTGCTAATGGAACGTGGACTCAAGACAACAAACAGAGGTCCACTCGGCCTAAATTCAGTAAGAGAACTCATAGACCAGTATTGAAGAGAGTGCCCACCCTGGAAAGCCTACCAACACCTTGTTTGGAACAGCTAAATTGCTTAGCAACCTCCAAATCTGAACCAATCAAAATAAACTGGCTAATGGAGGTTGATACTGGTGCAGCTGTATCGGTGATTACACAATCAGTCTTTGA
The DNA here is from genome assembly GCF_030684315.1 of Stegostoma tigrinum. Taxonomy (NCBI): domain Eukaryota; kingdom Metazoa; phylum Chordata; class Chondrichthyes; order Orectolobiformes; family Stegostomatidae; genus Stegostoma; species Stegostoma tigrinum. The sequence continues at coordinate 3,298,998 of NC_081398.1, forward strand.
CAAAGCTCACTCTGGATTCCAAACCTCAAGTTTGTGTTAAGACCTTGGCTAGACTGAAAATCTTTAAGAAATAGTTACAGATTAATGGTACAACTTTGATTCCTGTCTCTTATCATTCACTGATTGCAATAAAACATTGGGCCCAAGACTGAGGGGGCAGAATTGGTTGAGAAAGATTTACTTTGATTGGCTCAACATTTTTTGACTAGGAAATGGCTGCCTGAGTGAAGTCCTAATTAAATACCCAGAAGATCTTCAGGAAGGTCTAGGGACTATCAAAGAAGCCAAGGCCACCTTGAATGTTGACCAGGAAGCAATTCCACAATTCGGTCAGGCCCACCCAAAAGCAGAGACAGAAATCAGGAGGTTGGAAGTGAAAGAATCATCAAACACGTAGTTTGTGGAATGGGCAATGCCATGTCACGCCAATTGTGAAGCCCAATGGCTCAGTCCACCTTTGTGGCCTTTTTGAACAAACAATAAACCGCTTCTTGCATCTAGATCAATACCCAATCCCCCAAGAAAACCTAAATGCAAAACTGGCAGGAGGCTGTCCTCAAGGCTGGACATGACCAGACAGAATACAAGAAAGTGACTGGGTGGTTTTAAGCATGGTGTAAAACCACAATCTCTCCAACAACGTCAACAAAACAAAGGAGTTGATTATTGATTCCAGGAAATGAAGTACAGTGCCCTATTTGTGTCATTGGTGATGGTCCAGAGCATCAAGTTCTTGGGAGTGATGATCGCCAACAATCTGTCCTGGTCCAACCACATCGGTACAAAGGTCAGGAAGGCACAACAAAAACATCTCTACTTCCTCTGGAGGCTTGGGAAATTTGGCATGTCCATAAGGACTCTTACCAATCATAGGAAGCATGCTATCTGGATACATCACATCATGGTTTGGCATTTGCTGTTCCCACAGCCACATGAAATTATATAGAGTCGTGAACATAGCACAGTCCATCAGACAAACCAGTCCTCCATCCATACTTCCCAATGCATTGGGAAAACAACCAACATAATCAAAGACCACGTGACACCCCTATTGTACTCTCTTCCATTCTCTTCCGTCAGGCAGAAGATATAAAATTTTCTATACATGTACAAATAGATCTAAGAACAGCCTTCTTCTTGCTGTTATTACACTTCTGAATGGGCCTCTCAAATTTTAAATTTAATGTAGATCTTGCTCTCTGTGCACCTTCTCTGCTGCCAGAAAATTGCATTCTTCACTCTGTTCTATGCACTTTGGTATGATCTGCCTGTACTGCATGTAAGACAAAACATTTCACTGTAGCTTGATATATGTGACAGTAATAACCAAATCAAATTTAATGCAAACTTGCAAATGTAGCTAGATGAGGATGTGGTTGACTCTTAACTGCCCTCTGGGCAATTAGGGATGGGCAATAAATGTTGCCTGGCCAGTGACGCCCTCATCCCGTGAATGAACACAGGATTGCCACAAATATGCTACAATTGATACCCATAAAGGTTTGTACCAATATGCAAGATGCCACTTGGAGTATCATCAGCCTGTGTCATTTTTCAATGGATGATGGAAGACACTTTATAAGGTCTACCCCATGTTATCGTTTATCTTGGATGATGTGCTAATAACAGGGAAGACCAATAAAGAGCACTGAAAGAACTTGAATACAGTACTTAGATGTTTCTCCAAGATGGGCATGCACCTTAGAAGGGAAATCCGTGTGTTCCAGTCACCCCAGGTGACCTACTTCTGCTGCAGAGTTGACAAGACTGGGGTATACCCTTTGGTAGATAAAGTGAGAGTGATCAAAGGTACCCAAACTCCCATATCGGTACAGCAGCTTAGATCTTTCCTCTGATTGGTGGATTATTACAGAGAGTTCATACATTAGCTGGCCTCCGTTCTGGTATGCTTACCTCTGCTATTGAAAAGGAATCAGTCTTGGAAATGGTCTCGTAGCCAAGATGTAGCTTTTGGAGAAATGAAGAAGCAGTTAGCACAGTCCAAGGTGATGGAACACCACGATCCCGAGTGAGATGTGCTGATATGCAATGCCCCCACACACAGTTTCAGAGTAGTGTTGGCTCATAGATGGCCCAATGGAGAGGAACACCGAATAGCATATGCTTCCTGGGCTTCAGGTGATGCAGAGCACAAATTCACCCAGATAGAGAAGGGAAGATTTAGCGGTCATCATTGGTGTGAGAAAGTTCCACCAATACCTTTGTGGACACAAATTTGAAATAGTAACAGGCCACAAACCCCTGCAAGTGTCACACAAAGAGGACAAGGCTGTGCTGCCCATAGCTTCAGGTCAAATTCAGTGATGGGCTCTCATTCTAAGTGCATACGAGTTGGAACACCATCCGGGGGGCCAAGTAGCAAATGCAATGCTTTGAGCTGT